>NC_081181.1:93068113-93122349 GCF_029867415.1 Vicia villosa | reverse complement strand
TTAATGAATGAGCTAATTTTGATGAGGTGGAAAATTGATAAAATGATCAAATAAAAAGGTGCCAAAATGATGTCAAGCTTCCCTCTTATATTTTTTTGAATTTTGCGCACAGGAAATCGATTTCCCACAGGGGTAAATCGATTTCCACCTCTAAATTTTCAAAAATTGTTTTCTTGCACTGTTTTGATTTTGGCCCGATCTTTCACCTGTAAAATATAAACAAAAGAGACAAAACATATATTTTTGATTTTTTTGGTTAGTATAAACAAATAAAAAGGCTATAAATGCTCGATAATTCCCCTCAGAGATAATCACAGTATCAAAGATAAAGCTTCACAATGGTGCTCTTGATTGATGATTGAATGCAATTGATGTATGATCTTAGGGTCAAAAATTGGGGTATGACAGATGCCCCTATTTAAGTTTCTTCGATTTGGAGATACGATGATTGGAAATCTTCGTTTTGACAAAAATCGAAGAGACTTAAATATATAAAACACAATTTTTGAGCCTAAGATGCAATGCAATGTTAATGAATGCATGTGATGACAATAAAGCATGACAACACTGGAGAGTAACAAGTGATCCACTAGGGAAAACAAATGTCTTGCTATAACTCCGCTGGGGAAACAAACGTCTTAGAAGTTCCACTGGGGAAGGCAAGACTTTGTTGGAGAGACGGAACTTCGGTGGGAAAAGAAACTTCTCTGGGGAAAACACTTCGTGTCAAAGAGGTTATAGCATCCTCTTTCACTGGGGATGAGAAAAAAGGAACATCCTCTTTCACTGGGGATGAGAAAGTATGCATCCTGAATTAGAATGCCAATCTTCCGTTAATAGAAATCACACCATCGTACCACTGATGATTGAAGAGATGTACCGCCGTGCCACTGACGATAATACATACCAGCGTTCTACTGAAGGCATGAAGAAGAAATATACCACCGTACCACTGATGATATGAAGAGAGTTATACCACCGTACCACTGATGATATGAGGAGAGAATACCACCGTACCACTGGAGGTAGAAAGAGAAATACATCGACGTACCACTGACGATGAAGATAACAAAATACACCAACGTTCCACTGAAGGTGAACTACCAACGTTCCACTGAAGGTATTGAGGAGAAATACATTGACGTACCACTGACGATGAAGATAACAAAATACACCAACGTTCCACTGAAGGTGAACTACCAACGTTCCACTGAAGGTATAAAGAGATATACACCACCGTACCACTGATGATATAGAAAGAGATGATTCATCGACGTACCACTGACGATGAGAGAGATGTACCGCCGTACCACTGACGATAACACATACCAACGTCCTACTGAAGGCATGAAGAAATATACCACCGTACCACTGATGATATGAAGAGATCTACCACCGTACCACTGATGATACGAAAAGAGATAATTCATCGACGTACCACTAACGATGACGCATACCAACGTCCCACTGAAGGTATTGAAGAGAAATACATCGACGTACCACTGACGATGAAGATAACAAAATACACCAACGTTCCACTGAAGGTGAACTACCAACGTCCCACTGGAGGTAGAAAGAGAAATACATCGACGTACCACTGACGATGAAGATACCAAAATACACCAACGTTCCACTGAAGGTGAACTACCAACGTCCCACTGGAAGTAGAAAGAGATGTATCGCCGTACCACTAACGATAACACATACCCACGTTCCACTGAAGGTATTGAAGAGAAATACATCGACGTACCACTGACGATGAAGATAACAAAATACACCAACGTTCCACTGAAGGTGTAAAGAGATATACACCACCGTACCACTGATGATATAGAAAGAGATGATTCATCGACGTACCACTGACGATGAGAGAGATGTACCACCGTACCACTGACGATAACACATACCAACGTCCTATTGAAGGCATGAAGAAATATACCACCGTACCACTGATGATATGAAGAGATCTACCACCGTACCACTGATGATATGAAAAGAGATAATTCATCGACGTACCACTGACGATGACGCATACCAACGTCCCACTGAAGGTATTAAAGAGATATACATCGACGTACCACTGACGATGAAGATAACAAAATACACCAACGTTCCACTGAAGGTGAACTACCAACGTCCCACTGGAGGTAGAAAGAGATGTATCGCCGTACCACTAACGATAACACATACCCACGTTCCACTGAAGGTATTGAAGAGAAATACATCGACGTACCACTGACGATGAAGATAACAAAATACACCAACGTTCCACTGAAGGTGAACTACCAACGTCCCACTGGAGGTAGAAAGAGAAATACATCGACGTACCACTGACGATGAAGATAACAAAATACACCAACGTTCCACTGAAGGTGAACTACCAACGTTCCACTGGAGGTAGAAAGAGATGGTGTACGAAGATGACATAATCAAGCATGTCCCACGCTGAACACCAAAGCAGAAACTGCTAGCAACCTTTCGATGGCTTCAGAATATATGCTACCCAACACTAGGGAACATTGAAGCTGAGAGAACACCGTAGTTGAGTTCTAAACCAAACTCGAACCAGGCCAAAGGTGTATTGAGTGTAATAAGTTCTTCTGCACATGAATACATCAACATATCCATTCCTTGTAATGCACTCATGAATCAAAGTAAAAATTCTTTTATAATTTTCAAAAGGATTTTGTTGAAATCAATTATCTCTTTGTTTCAAAAATTACTATCAACAATAAATGACATTTTGAGAGATATGAAAGAAATAAGATTGCCAATAAAAGATAAAGGCTCAAACTTTTTTAATGGAATGGTAGCCTGCAAAAGGCAAGACCCCATAGATTATTACAAAGTTTGGAAAGTGGTAATTTTGTGGAAAAGGTACATTGAAATGTAATGACCCCATCCTCTCTCTCAACTGGGAATTCCTGAGCAAAGGCTTCCGTTGAAAAGTGTCGAACTTCTTCATGATAAACAGATGACTGCTGATGATCAAGTCTTGTCTGATGTAGTTACTTGCCATGAATCCCTAACTTTTGCCTGGACCGCCCTTTCGGGTTTTCAGTCCACCGGGTATTTTATTCTGTTTATGTCTCTAATTTTTGCCTGGATCGCCCTTTCGGGTTTTCAATCCACCGAGACGCTCTTTTTTGCCTAAGCCGCCCTTTCGGGTTTTCAACTTAGCGAGCTGTTCTTTTATTATTTAGGCGAAGTATTTCTTGACTACATCAGCATTCACGGGACGTGGGAGCTCTTCTCCATCCATAGTTGCAAGAATTAATGCACCGCCAGAGAAGGCTTTCTTAACAACATATGGTCCTTCAAAATTAGGAGTCCACTTGCCCCTTGAATCGGAGGTGAAAGACAAGATCCTTTTGAGCACGAGGTCGCCTTCTCTGAATACACGAGGTCGAACCTTCTTATCAAAAGCTTTCTTCATTCTTTTCTGGTACAACTGACCATGGCATAAAGCCGTCATTCTCTTTTCTTCTATCAAATTCAATTGATCAAACCTGCTCTGACACCATTCAGCCTCAGATAACTTGGTTTCCATTAAAATTCTCAATGATGGAATCTCGACCTCAATAGGGAGCACTGCTTCCATGCCATAAACCAAAGAAAAGGGAGTTGCCCCTGTTGAAGTACGAACAGATGTACGGTACCCATGCAAAGCAAATGGGAGCATCTCATGCCAGTCCTTGTACGTAACAACCATCTTTTGCACGATTTTCTTAATGTTCTTATTTGCTGCTTCAACAGCTCCATTCATCTTTGGCCTATAAGGCGAAGAGTTGTGGTGTTCAATCTTGAAGCTTTCACACAATTCTTTCATCATGCTATTGTTCAGATTCGAGCCATTGTCAGTGACGATCTTGCTCGGTACACCATATCTGCAAATGATGTTGTTCTTGATAAATTTGACCACAACTTGCTTTGTTACATTAGCATATGAAGCAGCTTCTACCCACTTGGTGAAGTAATCGATTGCTACCAGGATGAATCGATGTCCATTCGAAGCCTTGGGTTCAATCATGCCAATCATATCAATACCCCACATAGAGAAAGGCCATGGGGAAGAGATAACATTGAGAAGTGTCGGAGGCACATGAATCTTGTCAGCATACACTTGACATTTGTGACACGTCTTTATAAACTTGTAGCAATCAGATTCCATTGTCAACCAATAGTAACCTGCTCTAAGCATCTTTTTAGCCATCGAATGTCCATTGGCATGGGTACCAAAAGAACCTTCATGAATTTCATGCATCAACATGTCTGCTTCGTGTCTATCCACGCATCTGAGCAAGACCATGTCATAATTCCTTTTATACAAAACATCAGCATTGATGAAGAAACTGCCAGCCAATCTCCTCAAAGTTTTCTTGTCTTTATTTGATGCCCCAAGTGGGTACTCTTGAGTTTGGAGGAAGTGCTTAATATCGAAATACCAAGGCTTTTCATCTGTTGCCTCCTCAACTGCAAATACATGGGCAGGTCTATCGAGACGCCTGATTGTAATTTGAGGTTCCTCATTATGGAAATTCACTTTGTACATGGAAGACAACGTGGCTAAAGCATCGGCCATCTGATTCTCATCTCGAGGGATGTGGTGGAATTCAACTTTGTTGAAGAATGTCAATAACCTTCTGGCGTAATCTTTGTAAGGAATTAAACCAGGATGACGAGTTTCCCATTCTCCTTTAATCTGATTAATCACAAGCGCAGAATCTCCATAAACATCAAGAATCTTAATTCTCAGATTAATGGCCTCTTCAAGTCCCATGATGCAAGCTTCATACTCAGCAATATTGTTTGTACAATCAAAACATATCCTTGCAGTGAAAGGTACATGTGACCCATGCGGAGTGATGATAATGGCGCCAATTCCATGGCCATGAATATTAGAAGCTCCATCAAAAATCAAACCCCATTTGGATTCAGGATCTGGCCCTTCTTCTGGCAATGGTTCATCCCAATCTTGAGATCTCAAATACATTATATCTTCATCTGGGAAGTCCATCCTGATAGATTGATGATCATCAATTGGTTGGTGAGCGAGGTACTCTGCCAACACACTTCCTTTCACAGCTTTCTGAGCTCGATATTCAATATCATATTCTGATAACAACATTTGCCAGCGAGCAATCCTTCCAGCTAATGCAGGTTTCTCAAATACATACTTAATTGGATCCATTTTGGAGATCAATAGGGTGGTGTGGTTCAACATATACTGTCTCAGTCGGCGAGCAGCCCACACCAAAGCACAGCAAGTTTTCTCAAGCAGCGAGTATCTTGTTTCGCACTCGGTAAACTTTTTGCTAAGGTAGTATATTGCATACTCTTTTCGACCAGACTCGTCATGTTGACCCAACACACATCCCATTGAGTTTTCAAGCACTGTGAGGTACATAATCAGAGGTCTTCCCTCAACTGGAGGAAGCAAAATAGGAGGTTCAAGCAGATATTCTTTGATGTTGTCAAAAGCTTTCTGACAATCTTCATTCCACACACATCCCTGATTTTTCTTTAACAACTTGAAGATTGGCTCACAGGTAGCAGTCATATTGGAAATGAACCTGGAGATATAATTCAGACGTCCGAGGAAACCTCTCACTTGTTTTTCAGTCTTTGGTGCTGGTATTTCCTGAATTGCTTTGACTTTATCAGGATCTACTTCAATTCCTCTCTGACTGACAACAAAACCCAATAACTTTCCCGAACGGACACCAAAGGTGCATTTGTTTGGGTTTAAGCGGAGACGATACTTTCTCAAACGCTGAAACAACTTTAACAGATCTTCCATGTGCCCCTCTTCTGATTGGGACTTGGCAATCATATCATCCACATAAACCTCAATTTCTTTGTGCATCATATCATGGAAAAGAGTAGTCATGGCCCTCTGATATGTCGCACCAGCATTCTTCAACCCAAAAGGCATCACTTTGTAACAGAATGTTCCCCATGGCGTAATAAAGGTTGTCTTTTCCATGTCTTCAGGTGCCATTTTAATCTGGTTATATCCTGAAAAACCATCCATAAAGGAGAAAACTTCAAACTTTGCAGTGCTATCTACCAACATATCAATGTGAGGTAGAGGAAAATCATCTTTCGGACTGGCTTTATTCAAATCTCTATAATCAACACACATGCGAACTTTTCCGTCTTTCTTCGGAACAGGCACAATATTGGCAATCCATTGAGGATATACAGAAGTGACAAGGAAACCTGCATCTATCTGCTTCAAGACCTCATTCTTAATCTTTTCTGCCATATCAGGATGATTCCTTCTTAACTTTTGCTTGACAGGAGGACATTCTGGCTTCAACGGCAAGCGATGCTCCACAATATCTGTGTCCAGTCCAGGCATATCTTGGTAGGACCACGCAAAAATGTCAACATACTCTTTAAGAAGCTCTACCATCCTCTTCTTAACATCTTGACCAAGCAGTGCCCCAATCTTGACTTCCTTTTTATCCTCTTCAGAACCCAAGTTGATGACTTCCAATGGCTCTTTATATGGCTGAATAGTGTCTTCCTCGTGCTCAAGCAGTCGGGAAATCTCATCAGGAATACATTCATCACTCTCTTCTTCCGCCTCATACACAGGACACTCGAAGTTAGGAGAGGGCGCAGGGTCATTACTTTCAACGGTTTTGTTGATTAATCTGCACAAATGATTATTATTTCAGGAAAAGGAAAGATATATGCAAACATGTAATCGTGCAGATTATGGAAAGGAATGAAAACATTTTTTAAGGTTTTTTGTGTTACCACTTTCCAGAAAAAGCAAAAAGATAAGAAGCATTTATATGCAGAAACCAAAGTGACTTTTATTGATGATTTTAATGTTTAAAACAAACAGAAAACAGCCCCAACAACTTCACTTTCATCTTGGGCAGAATGAAAGGATTTTGAAAAACATAAAAGCAAATTACTTTGAGACATGAGTACACTCAGGAATGTCAATGGTGATCCAGTTCTTAATCATCTTTCCATGGGTCACAAAGTTTGGCACATCTGGCTCTGGTTCAACTTCAACAATAGCATTCACCTCTGGAAGAATCGGGTGTAGAAACCCAGCACTATGAAACATCTCTTGATAAGGACGAAAAGCAGATTCAGACTTCATCACAGACTTGTTTGAGGCAGAAAATCCTAGACCAGCTCTATTCTTGTTCTCTTGAAGACTCACCACTTGTCCCCAGACTCCTGAATGTCCATTCTGAACCACCAGCTGAGCATCTTTGAAGGAGGCAATGGAAGCTTCATCCTTTTTGATTTCATCATTAACAGACAGGGCTTGGAATGCAGTTCCAATGACCACTTCATCAGCTTCTATGGTACGGAATGAAGAGAGATGACTAATCAGCAAAGCTTGTTCTCCATTCACAACGACCATCTTTCCATCTTTCACAAATTTCAACTTTTGGTGAAGAGTTGAAGTAACTGCCCCAGCCTCATGGATCCACGGGCGTCCTAATAAGCAACTGTACGCAGGGAAAATATCCATCACTTGAAAAGTAATCTTGAAGACAAATGGTCCGATACCAATAGGCAAATCAACCTCTCCAACCACTGATTTCTTCGATCCATCAAAAGCCTTGACAATCACGTTACTAAATCTCATTGGTGTGCCACCATAAGACAGCTTAGCAAGAGTGGATTTTGGCATGACATTCAGAGATGATCCAGTGTCAATCAACACATTAGACATTGAGTCCTCTTTGCAACTGACAGAGATATGCAAAGCCAAATTATGATTTCTTCCTTCCTCAGGCAAATCTTCATCACTGAAGCTCAAATTATTACACGCAGTGATATTACTCACAACCCCATTAAACTGATCCAACGTCAAATCATGATCCACAAAGGCTTGATCAAGTATTTTCATCAGAGAATCTCTATGAGCAGGAGAATTCGCCAGCAGCTCCATTATAGAAATCTTGTACGGAGTGCGATGCAGCTGATCCACGATCTTATAATCACTCATCTTGATAAACTTCAAAATCTCATCCATCTCCTTTCCTGAAGATGACCCATCATTCACTTTTGTCACATCATTATTGTTCATAGGTACTGGAGTAGAATTCCTCTGGACATCCACAACTGTTTGGGGCTGAGTAAAAACTCGTCCACTTCTAGTCACTCTACTAACATCTGCTATATTCTCAACAGAAGACGGAGGCTTAATCTCAACTTCTTTTCCAGCTTCCAGCATGGTGGCATTGTATCTGTAAGGTACAGCTTTATCAGAACTATAAGGTACAGATCCAGGCAAACATATCACAAGAGGTTCCACAGCAGCTTTGCCATAATAACCAATCTCTACACATTCCGGGATTTCAAAGCATGGTTCAATCACATTGACATCATCTTCATCTCTATCCCTCAGAATCTCAATAAGCCTTTGATCTATCAACTCTTGCAAGTCTCTTCTCACAATGTAACATCCTCGAGGATTGACTGAACAAATCCTACAAGCAGCATGATTATGTTCATAATGACTGTATTCACACAGGGTGGCATGCATCTCTACCAATGATCCTCTGATGTGTTCCACACGATAAATCTTATACTTCCCAGGGCATCCATATACCATATTCACAGCAGACGCTTCATGAGTTGGCAACGGATTTTTCTGCACATTTGGACCAATGTCACGGAAAGAGAGCATTCCAGAACGGACCAATCTCTGAACTTCATTCTTCAGGGCCCAACAGTTTTCCAAATCATGCCCAGGAGCATTCTGATGAAAAGCACAAGTGGCATCAGCCTTGTACCACCAAGGGAGTTTCTCTGGAACAGGGGGTGGTGACCTTGGTTGAACCAACTTCTTATGGATTAGAGCAGGATACAATTCAGTGTACGTCATAGGGATAGGATCAACATTAACTCGAGGATACGGATTCCGCCTTGCTGGTTGTTGATTAACAGGAGCTACAGGCACTGAATTCACAACAGGAGTTACTGACGCTACTTGTTGAGATTGATTCCTGAATCGACTATTCCTCCCATGAGAAACAGCATTGGCATCTGATTCTTTCTTCTTCTGGAATGAAGAACTATACTTCTTCGCACCACCAGATGAATTGTCATTTCGAACCAAACGACCTTCTCGCACAGCTTCTTCCAATCTGACACCCATACCCACCATTTCAGTGAAGTCTACAGGAGCACTAGCAATCATCTTCTCATAATAAAACGGACCAAGAGTTTTCAGAAAAATCTTAGTCATCTCTTTTTCTTCCATCGGAGGAATCACTTGGGCGGCAACCTCACGCCATCTCTGAGCATATTCCTTGAAGGATTCCTTCTCTTTCTGCATCATAGCTCGCAATTGATCCCTATCAGGAGCCATGTCCACATTATACTTGTATTGCTTCACAAACGCTTCAGCTAAGTCATTGAAAGTGCGAATATGGGTGCTATCAAGGCCCATATACCACTTAGAAGCAGCTCCAGTCAGACTGTCTTGGAAATAGTGAATCAACAGACGTTGATCATCAGTGTGAGTGGACATCTTCCTTATATACATCACCAGGTGTGCCTGAGGACAGGAATTTCCTTTGTACTTCTCAAATTCAGGCAGCTTGAACTTAGCAGGTACTTTCACATTGGGAACAAGGCAAAGATCATGCACATTGTTTCCAAATAGTTCTTTCCCACGCAAGGCTTTCATCTCTTTTTGCAGTTCTTCAAACTGATCTTGGAAACCATCCATTCTGTCATGAATTTCACTTGGAGCAGCATCATAAATGGGCTCTGGGACAAAAGGACCAGTATGAACAATAGGAGATGTGTTGACCATAACAGGAGTCAATGGACGAGTCATCTCAGGAACAGACAAATAACCTTCAGGCATGCCCCAGGGGTATCCCTTAGGCATACGTTGCTGAGTAGCACCAACAGGAATAGCAGGAATGGTTGTAGCAGCAATTTCAGAAATCACAGTGGTCTGACCTTGAACTTGGGCATTGGGAGGAGGAACTTGATTCTGATTCTGATTCTGAGCAGCCATCAATGTCTCAACCAGAGCAGTGAGACGATCCACACCAGATCTCAAAGTAACAACCTCTTCACGTAGCTCACGATTCTCTTGTTCAAGACCTTCCATCTTCTTCTTGCAGTTAGCTCGAGTATTATACCGGTGAGACAGCTTGATTCTGTATGAAGAACACTGAATAAGACCTCGGGAATACTCTCGGAAGCAGGACCAAAATGCAGAATGATGCATGAAATGCAATGCAAATGATTTTATTTTGGTTTTCAAGGAACTTTTAAGACATTAATTGCAAACATTAGCAAAAAAACATCATAAAACATAACAATATTCTTTCATTAGTCATGGAAAAGCATACAAAAGGATTCAAAGATCCAAAATTACAAAACAAAGGAAAAGGCTAAAAACTAGAAGGGAACACTTCTGATGAAGATCCAACTCCTCTCTGCAGCTTCCTACGGAGCTTCTCAAATTCATCTTCATAAAAGGCCTTCAAATGAGCATTCTCGACCATCAGCTTATCAGCAACTTCCTTCCATGCAACTGACTCTTCTTGTGGTCTCTTTCGCTTTTCACCATGTTGTTGAAGCAACTCTTCTTGATGACGAATCTGATCTTCCTTTTCCATCAACCAACCATCTTGGATATCAAGCATTTCATCTTTTTCTTTCAAGTGTATCTTCAACTCTTTGTTTTCAAACTCCAAAGCATCTCTTTCCGCTCTCAACTTAGCCACGAGCTCTAGATGTTCTTCACTACTTTCAACAGGGGTAGTGATAGACAATGGTGGAGTAACGAGTAGAGAAGACTCCTCGAGTAAATAAGGCATCTGAAAAGTATGAGCTCTAGCTTGAACCCAATCAGTATAGTCTTTGAGAGCAACACATTGTTTTGTTTCCCAAATGTCTCTTCCTATCAACATGGTGCCAAGCACGCACAAACCGATTTCTCATATCCGAATTTCCATCTTGATTAAGATAGAAGATTCCTGACACAAGGATACTAGCGGGTCGTTCCTTCATAGGATAGCAAAATTGACGCCTTGCAAGAATGGGGTTGTAGGTAATCCCTCCTTGTATACCAAGAAGAGGTACATTAGGGAATTCTCCACAACTATCAATAATCTCACCAATGTAATAAGCAGGATTGTACCAATGGATATTCCCATTAGTAAGAGGCATGATCTTCTGAGACCACGAGAGACCATCAGGATTGTTCAAGAAACTCTTAGCTTGAGGTAAGTGCGAAATAAACCACTTATAGAGTAACGGAGCGCAACAGTTGATAAGTCCACCTTTCTTATCATTCCTATGGTGAATGGAATGATAAGTATCCCCAAGCAAAGTAGGCACAGGATTCCCAATCATGAAGATCCGAATAGCATTAACATCGACAAAGTTGTCAACGTTGGGAAAGAGTATCAAACCATAGATGAGCAGGGCCAAAAATATCTCAAAAGCAATCATACTTCCTTTACTAGCCAACATAGAAGCCTTTCCAATCAAGAACTTAGAAGTCAACCCCCAAATTCCTCCTTTTTTGGTCATGTTTGCTTTTACATCTGATATCTTCAAATGAAGAAGCTCTGCTATCTCATCAACCTGAGGCTCTTTCTCCAAACCACTAAACGGTATGTCATCCGTAACGGGCAAACCAATCCAATAAGATTACTCCTCCAAAGTGGGCATAAGCTGGTAATCCGGAAAGGTGAAACAATGATAAACCGGGTCATAAAACTGCACAAGAGTCTCAAGAATTCCTTTTTCCACTTTAGTCTTCAAGATAGAGATCAATTTCCCATAACGGCTTTTGAAGTTGTCAAGATTAGGAACCAAAGTTGCTAGCTCTTTCAATTCCTTTGCACTTGAATTTCTGAAAGTGTACTTCTTGATGCTTCTCTTTTGATCCATGGTACCTGTTATGTTTACAAAAAATGTCTCTAAGTTCCTTGAAAACCATTTGTGAATGTCATTTTTATGAATGCATGAATGCATGGTTTATGCATCAATCACAATCAAGAGCACACAAGATCACATCAAATCACACAAATATCAAACAGTCCAGGTTCAAAGGTTCGACGTCACGAGCATGGAGCCATGGGTCTACCCATCCCACAAGGTGTGTTCTAAGGAATTTTGTACCTGCCAGTCGGGTTCTACAAAGGTTCCCAGAGTTTTCAATCTTCTATCGGATATTACCGGCACGCACAATTGCTCATGGGCGCCAATAATATGCCTAAAAAGACCTCGTCTGAGCGTAGTATCGCATGACAACAAGCTCAAATTGGTACTTGATCTTGTTTCTGCACTACATCCTAAAAAGGCTTAGATTGGTAAAAAGGGTTCTAGGTCATTCAGCTTCTACGGACACTCACTATTGAAAGTAATAGCGTTATCACGATGGTTCGTAACAACCTCTACTACCTTCCATGAGGCCTCCACTGATTGGGGTTCCACCATATGACGCTCATGGTAAGGATTGCTCCTGCCATTCGACTATTGGTCTTACCACCTCCTATCTCAAGTTACTTACCAAAGTTCGGGTTAGAACTTTATCTCATCACAGAAGAACCATCGAGCACCAAAAAGAAAAAAAAAGAAAATAACAAACAAAGCACACAACAATATATACAGATAAAAACACACAGATAAACAAAAATAGGCTTAACACACTTAAAAACTGGGTCCCCAGTGAAGTCGCCATTTTTCTATAGCGGGGAAAATCTGACATCGAAGCCATGGGATTGACTCGAATCAATATTCCGTTTTGAAATCGCCACCGCGCTTTATTTTTTCAAAGGAAAAGGGAAAAGAACGTAAAACCCAAAGTTTTGTTTTTAAAACAAGAAAGAGAACTCAGGTTCGGGTGTTGATTATATGAGGGGAAGGTTTAAAGCACCCCTCATATCCGTGGTACTCCACGGGAACCTTTTTGAAAATCTGTGTGTGTGTGCTAAAAAACGGTTTGTTTTATTTTCAAAATAAGCTCGGCAAAGCATTAAGCTTTGGGCCTACATACCTCCTCGGTGCAATGGAGAAGTCAGAGCTAATGTAGTTCCGCTTTTGGGAAAAAAAGTTTTTAAAACGAATAAACACTTTGTTGTCGTTAGAGAGAAATACTCAGCCATTGATCTTGAGCATGAGAACAAACAAGTTCTTTGCATCGCAAATGAAAGAAGGGCTCCAACTCAGATAAAATCAACGAGTATGCCACTAGCTCTCTCACGCGGAAAAGATCTCGTTATTATCAATCAATTTCAAAATCGTGGGGTATAACCACTCGTTTCGACAATTAACGGTGTCTAAACTTTTGAAGAAAAGCCACTAGGGGCGAAAGATATTTTTAAGAAAAAGGTTTTGAAAAGATTGCAAACATAAGAATATTTTGGAAAAAGGGAGAAGATTTTGAAAATTTAAGAATGGGAGGAGATGAAGAGGCTAACCTAATGCATAAAATAAAAGCTAAGGAAAGAAACGGTCTAACCAAATAAGAAGCCAACACTCGACATTAAGAGCCAAGGTAGTTTTCCCATCCTTTGGATTTATCAATACCAACACATTAACACTTGGGGATCCAGATGAACTTATTGTCTTAGCACCATTTTTGCATTAAACACATTAAGATTCTGACGAAAATCGGGCAGAGTAACGGCTGTTTTCGGGTAAAATCCTTATATCAATGCCTTGGAATTAACCATCAAGGGCTTTCAAGGAAATACCTGCACACATAAACATACAACAGAACAATGCCAGACAGACAGAACAATCACAGGATAGTAATAAAATGAGTCCAGTGGTACTAGGTCCATAAGTCCGAATCTCCAAAGTGCTAGGGATAGTAACCGATAGTCCAAAGAGAACCTTATGTATTTTTAGATTTTGGTTATTTATTAGTGTTTTAGCGAAAAAGTAAAGTATGGTCCAAGTGGACAAAAGAAAAAATAACAGAAGCATAAACATATGTCCAAGTGGACAAAGAGAAAATGACGGAAGGTAAATATGATGAAATGATAAAGTAAAGCGATAAAGCGAGAAATATAAAGAGCGGTAATATAAAGAGCGGTATAGTAAAGGTGCGGAAATTAAAGTTAGTTGTTAAATGTTAAAGATAACCATCTTGAAACTTGTCAAGTATGTTATCAAAGTTAGTAGGAAGACCTATGGTGAGTTAATGATGTACTCGGATTTAAATTCAATGGGGTTTATCAGAAGCTTGATAAAATCATAGCGACTACACGATAAAAACCTCCACAAGTCTTAAATCAACCGCATACAATTCTCTTCCATATTTGATCTTTTTTATTCGGGACACGAAATATTGCGCTATGTTAAGCAGATCGCCAAGTGATTTATGTAGAAATCACCCTACAACGAGGTCGGTCAAAACTTTATGTGCTAATGCATGCGAGAAGAACGATATGTAGATCGCCTTCCGAAAGCAATACCGCACGAAAAGAAAATAGGTAACGATCTAGTCTTTACTAAGAATCCATAAGAATTCTCAAAGTATTAAGACTTTCATCGATCAAAAGAAAAAAGGAGAAGGAGAAGATAAAATGCATAAAGATAATCAACTCACACTATCATTAATATCATTCATTTAATATTATGGATTTGGTTCTTTCAAACCTATCAACATCCTAGATCCAATGATATTAATGAAGTGGAGGAAGTAGGAAGCCAAAACAAGCATAAAAAAGGCAAAAAACACATTCTGCCTTACTGGAAATCGATTTACCTCTGTAGGAAATCGATTTCCTGAGTGCAGAGTTCAGTTTTGGGCGCAAAAATAGAGTGGAAATCGATTTCCCTCTGTAGGAAATCGATTTCCTGCGCACAGTTTTCAAAAAAACAGCATTATGAACTTTGAAACTTGATTTAGGCAAACATACAAACACCTTATGATCACATATCCATAGGAGCACGAATTTTCCATCAAATCACCATAAAATAGCACCAATATAGCATCAAAGATGCATTGAACACAAGCAACAAAGATCTACATCTTAGAATTGAGGAATTTACCAATTCTTGAATTAAAGTGTTGAAGTAGCTTCAAGAACAAGCACAAAGTGTAGATCCTTCAAGTATGGAGATGAACAATCAAAGAAAAGAGTGAAATGTAGGAGGCTTAGTTCAAAATTAGCAAGATTCAATGTGAACCTTACTAATCTTATGAAAATGAACTTTGGGTGAGGGTTTTGGAAAGGGTGAGAAATGAATTTGCAAGCAATTTTTTGGCTCTCCAAGCTTGAGAAATGAATTTGCAAGAACTTTTTTGGCTATCAAAAGCTTGAGAAATGAGAGAGTAGAGGGCTCTATTTATAGAGTTGGAGCAAGAGTAGTGGAAAATTGGTCTTTTTGTGTTTGGTGATTAACTTGTGTTTAATTGGTGATTAAAGTGGCAATTAAATGGTAAAAAGTGGTAAAATGGGGTTAAAGAGGGTTTAATGAATGAGCTAATTTTGATGAGGTGGAAAATTGATAAAATGATCAAATAAAAAGGTGCCAAAATGATGTCAAGCTTCCCTCTTATATTTTTTTGAATTTTGCGCACAGGAAATCGATTTCCCACAGGGGTAAATCGATTTCCACCTCCAAATTTTCAAAAATTGTTTTCTTGCACTGTTTTGATTTTTGCCCGATCTTTCACCTGTAAAATATAAACAAAAGAGACAAAACATATATTTTTGATTTTTTTGGTTAGTATAAACAAATAAAAAGGCTATAAATGCTCGATAATTCCCCTCAGAGATAATCACAGTATCAAAGATAAAGCTTCACAATGGTGCTCTTGATTGACGATTGAATGCAATTGATGTATGATCTTAGGGTCAAAAATTGGGGTATGACAACTACAGATATGTAAGGTGTTTAAACACTTCCCTATGTATAACCGACCCCCCGGACTCCAGAATTTCTAGTCTAGGTGAATCCCCACACTTAGCAAACTCCTAGGGTTTAGTTGAGATCTTTTTTCCCCTTTCCTACTCGTAGGACAAATAAGAAAGTTCGTGTGATATCGTAGGAAGAACTGAAATAAAATTCCTCCCACCACGGGCGCATTCTCCTTCCAAATTTCGCGTGAAGGGTCTAGCGTGCCGTCCTCCCAAGTGAAACGGGGAGGTAAAAAAAACGACAACCACAACACTATTAAACAAAATTGCTACAGTCTTGACACTCTAGAACCCCGATTTATGCAAGATTCAATTTAAGTACCTATTATTTCAAAGTCTTTAACCTCTATCTTTAAAGTAGCTTCGAGTAGTTTATTCAGCAGTCGGCACCGTCTTAAACACAACTACGTAGAGAGCCGGTGAATATAAGTGAATGATCCTGAAAATTTTCAGTAAAAACTAAAAGATTGCACCGACTAAGCTAGGTGACCCTCACCCGGTCAGTTAACCCAAAGGATGTATATCTCGCGAACAATAAAGGAACCTATTGTCAGTTGGTTCAAAAGTATCTGGTATTGAACTTGGTAGGGCGAATTACGGTTCGATCCCCCGCAACTTACAATTGGTTAAAGAAGTGGGTACCACAGAAATGTGCCAGAGCCTTGTGCTAATAAGGATCAGAGTCACTAATCGGTTACTCTACTATGTGCGTGTGAAGATAAAGGGCTTAATGTGATTGCACTCGAATGAAAACAAGCAAAATCTAGCGAAAGGGTCTAGATGAGCTGTAATAGCATGATTTGAATTGGTCCGCATAAGCTAGAGTTGTCTAGTGTCACCACTGTGTCTTTAGTATTTATATTGAGCTTCTCTATCTCTAGCAAAGTATCGCCTCGACCGCGTACAAATCGAGATGGTTGTCATGCTTATGTAAAACCTTTTTCTTTGATTGTTTGCTTGAGGGGAAGCAAAGTTCAAGTGTAGGGGAGTTTGATAACACGAAAACGTATCCTATATTTAGCTTAATTTACATGTATTATTATCTTATTTTATTTCAATTTTATTATTTTATTTCGTGTTATGCCGTTATTTTGTTTTTGTTTCAGGAATTTATTAAATCAGAGCTCGAAAGAGAAATGATCAGAAAATGGAGCTAAAATAAAGAGAAATTGCTAAAAGGGACACTTGAATAAGGGGGTACAAATAAGAAGCAATGCTGAAGCCAAGCCCAACGCGTAAAGGAAGTGAGGCACGTGACGAGTGGCACAAGGAAGTGCCTGCCGTCCGTCACATCCCCCTCCTGCCGGTCGGCATGCCCTAATTACAAGTGTCTGACGTTAGTCACACACTCAATCCTAGAAGAGATCGTTGCCCAGTTTTTTCTCCCCCATTTTCTCCTCCGAGAGAACTGCTACTGCTACGAAACAAGTTCAAATTCAAGAATTGGTAGCTCTATAAATACCAATCCAGATTAATTGAAAGGGTTACGAACTTTTACCTACTGCCATCATATTATTTTCTTCTGCAAGTTTCAATTTCCAATTCTGCTACTTCTTTCCTACCCATTTCCTGCAATAGATTTCCACACCGGAAATACTATTGCAATTCAGTTTTCCTTGTTAGCTTTAGATTTAGTTTTAGTTTTAGCATCAGATTTAATTTCAGAACTTAATTCCAGTACCAGATTCAAGAACCAGTGCTGCGAGATTTCAATATTTAGTCTACAAATTTAATTCAGGTTTATTTATTAACATTTATTATTATTTACTGTTCATGTTAGTTTATCAAATTATGTCCGGATTATTTTATACCTGCTATATATGTTGTGTTCTGTCTATTAAAATAATGACCGGCTAAACATCCCTTATCGGTATGTAAAGTCATATAACCAAGGGTATCTAGTGACGCTATCGATGTAATTTATTAACTAAATTTATTCATCTGGCTGTAATTTCTAAACGCTTAATTAAACTGTTTTATAACGAGTGTTAAAATCAATAGAAGTTAGGATCAATAAAAATGGAAGTTTGAGATTTTAACTGGACCTTAGAAATTAGGCAGTAACCTTAAATACAACGAGAGCGCTTTAAGGGTAATTAGTTTTCATTTGTTTTACAAAATCACTTTAAGCTTCAATTGATACAGCGAGAGCGCTCACTTAGGTTTAATAGTGAAATCATAATCAATAAACACGAGAGTGTGAGAGGAAGGTTTTTAAACTAATGATTTCTACAGAAAAGTATTTTTAAATTACGATCCGCATCGAGAGTTTACTAGATCCCCGTTGTCCGACTATTACATACCGATACAATTATCCTTGATTTAAATTAATTCTATTCTTTATTTTTCCCCGCCCGATCTCAATCAATCAAACGATAGCCTTAGATTTACGTAGTAACAATTAACTACATTAAAGTCGATTCTTAGTCCTTTGGGTTCGATATCTTTTTAAAACTACGCGATAGACTGTGCACTTGCAGTCATAATCACAGACATACCCACTTTGTCGCGATCAAAATATGCGCCACATAGGATTACAAAATATTCTACGAATGTCCTGTATCTGTTAAGTACAAATTGAATCTTCCTTCCAGCTCTGCAGGCGCGATGTCATGAGTTGATGTCATGACATTCCATCTAACATCTTGCTTATACATCATTGGGCAATGTAAGTTTAAGAGTGCGCCTAAGAGGGGGGGTGAATTAGGATTTTGAAGATTTATCCGGTTTTAGAATACTTGTACTTATTTTTGGTTAAGTATTTGAAGATTTTGAAATGGTTCTTTTCTTTTCTTGGTAATAGTGATGAAAGCGGTAAAATGCGGAAAAGTAAATAACACAATGATGTATACTGGTTCCCCTCACAATCCGAGAGTACTCCAGTTCCCTTTCAACATGAAAGAGATTTTACTATTGTTAGTTCTTTGTACAAGCCTATACTAAGACTCCTCCTACAATCTTCTAACAAAACCACCAAGAACAATCCTCTTGGATTTTCACTAAGTACATTAAGAGAACAATCCTCCCTTAATGACTTTCTTGCTTCCAACAATCCTGGACAACAAGAACAACCAACCAAGTAGAACAAGAAAACAATCCTTTCCTTTCTACTAACTTGTTTCCAACAATCCTGGACAACAAGAATTTACAAAACAAATCTGGAAAATATTTGAGTGATAAAGTTGATGAACATATATCAATCTATAAGATTGATCTTCTCTTTCAAGCAAGACAATTTACAATGATATAATAGTGCTCAAGTGTTTATGTATGAATGAGAAACTTTTCTAACAATGTGTAGAAAAAGTTTCAATGAAGGTTCAAGTATGAAACACATGTATGAAAATATATGATGAAAATATATGATCAAAAAGGTGGTAAATTGTAATGAAAGAGGTGAAATTCAAATATGAAAATATAGAGTATATATAGTGTCTTAACACCCATAGGAATGAGTATGATTTAACGAAAAGGTGGAAAGATTGATGGTATTAAAATTGTTCACGTTCAGATTTGAAACATACTGTTTTTTGACTCTGGTACGCTGGAAATCGATTTACCATTATAGGAAATCGATTTCCCTGAAGCGTTGTGTCTAAAAATTCAAAAACTGACATTGGAAATCGATTTACCCATATAGGAAATCGATTTCCATGTTAAAAAACAGTTCTAGGAATCTGTTTCCAAATACAGGAAATCTGTTTCCAGTTCAGAAAATCTGTTTCCAAATACAGGAAATCTGTTTTCAGTTCAGGAAATCTGTTTCCAAATACAGGAAATCTGTTTCCTGACAGCAAACAACTTTGATTTGAAATATAGGAAAAGATTGATATTTTAACTAAAAGGACCATGCATGCAACTAAATATTTAGGAGAATATTGAGCACTAAGTTATCAATATAAATTGCATGCTTATACCTTAATAAATCAAGATCAATGCTATTCTTCAAAATATAATTCTTGAATTCTTTGATGCTAGCTTTTACGCATGATGAATCTTGAGTACTTGATTTGATTAAATTCACTTGAGGCTTTTTCCATACTTTTTGACATGATATTTTGATTATTACTTTGTCTTCATCAAAACAAGATAGATGGAGAGTCTTGACTTCACAGGCAAGCCTCTGACTAATCCAAGCTTATTTAGTTTAGAAATTTTTCTCATACTAAGATGGCTCAGACGTCTATGCCATACCAATTTCTCTTCATTAACTGACATAAGACATTTTACATTTTGATTTTTCAAGTCAGATAATCTTATTTTGTAAATGTTGTTCTTCCTTTTACAATTGAACTGAATTGAACCATCCTTCTGACTTACAGCCTAACTGATTGAAAATGACGCCACAACCATTGTCACTGAGTTGACTAATTGACAATAGATTATACATCAGACCCTCAACTAAAAGAACATTTTAAATAGAAGGAATCTTACCATTACCTACGGTTCCAAAGCGATATTTCCTTTCTGATTTCCTCTGAAACTAACGACTCCACCAATTTTAAGTTCCAAATTTTAGAACACATGCCTTTCTCCCGTCATGTGTCGCGAGCAACCACTGTCCAGGTACCATGATTGGTGTTTCAATGGTTCCATCAAGGATGTCTGTAACATAAATTATCTCATCTTTAGGTACCCACTTTCTCGGTCCTTTCTTGCTAGTAGTTCTAGAGGTGCTGATACCTTTGCATTCATGTGCAACATGATAATCAAGTGGAATTTGTGCATGATATTTAGGTTTAGAAGTTTCATTTTTTGTCTGTGGATGTGATGTGATAGAATCAGAACCTTCTTGTTCATAACATTTTAATTTAGTGCCAACAAGCACAAAATGTTTAGATAGATGTTTTTGAATAACAAACTAAGTTTCATCAGATTTCTTTGGAGGTCCTAAATATCCCAAGCCTCTAACTCCATTTCTGCTAACACCATAGATCATTGAAGCCATCTTGCTTCTTGTTATGCTTTTAGCTAAGAAATTTTCAAAGGCTTTATCATATCTTATTAATTCGTCAGTAACATATACCATAGACATGATCTCATCTTCTAACTTAGAGACTTTACTTTTAAGAGCAAGATTTGATTTTTCTAAAACAAATAATTTTTCAAACTTATCTCGCTCATTCTTAGTAGATTTCTCAGATATTACTACATAATCCTTTTTCAGAATATTGTATTTATTACTCAGAAGATGATATCTTTTCATTAATTAAAAAAAACAAGATTCAAGTTTACTACGAGAAAGAGAGGAAAGCACCTCTTGTTCATCATCAGAGTCTGACTCATCATCAGTTGTTAGTTCACTTTCTAAACAGCTCCACTTGAGCTAGCTTTTTCCATGAGTGCCATATTATCTTGTTCTTCATCAGAATCTTCCTCTTTAAAGTCATCCCATGTTTCCATGAGACCCTTCTTAGCTTTGAACATTTTCTTACGCTTTTTGTCTTTCTTAATCTTTGGATAGTCAGTCTTGTGATGTCCAAGCTCATTGCACTTGTAACATATAACCTCCCTTCCAGAACCTTTCCTTTGATCACATCATGACTCAGTTCTTTCCTTTGATCTTCTAGATTTTCTGAACATGCTCTCTCTATGTTTCCATAGCTGATTTAATCTTCAGGATATTAGAGAAAGTTCATCTTCGCCTGAGTCTCCTTCAAATTTTTCTGACTCTTCTTCTACTTGAAAAGCCTTTGTCTTTTCAGACTTAGACTTTAGAGCCACATATTTTCTTATTCTCTGAGGTTCATGTTCTTAAAGCTTAAACTCATGACTTCTTAAAGAACTTATCAGTTCTTCAAGACTGGTGTTGTTCAGATCCTTTGACAGTTTCAAAGCAGTTACCATTGGCCTCCATTTCTTGGGCAGAATTTTGATAATCTTCTTAACATGATCTGATGGGGAGTATCCTATGTCCAGAACCTTAAGTCATGCAACAAGCATCTGGAATCTTGAGAACATCGTTTCCACATATTCATCTTCTTCCATCTTGAAGGCTTCAAATTTTTGGATTAGGGCCAGAGCCTTTGTTTCCTTAACTTGAGTGTTGCCTTCATGAGTCATTTAAGAGAATCTAATATGGACTTAGCAGTCTCTTTATCAGTGATCTTCTCATACTCAACATGAGAAATAATAGATAACAAAATAGACCTGCTTTGAAATGATTCTAGTAAGCTTTCTTTTGGTCATATGTCATTGCACTTCTAGCAATCTTGACACCACTTGCATCTAGTGGATATCTGTAGACATCAACTACCAGATCCCAAAGATCAAATTCAAATGCCATGAAATACTTTTCAATTATATCCTTCCAATAGTGCAACTTTTCTCCATCAAACATATGAGGTTTAGCACTATAACACTCTCTATTGTTATTATCAACAATAACATTGTTGGTAGGAGTACCTATGGAGGCACCCATTGTTTTTCACACAATCTAGATCGATAATGAACACTGTTAAGTGCCTGATAAAGATTCAAACTCTTTTTCACCACTCAGAACCGGAGCTCTGATGTCAACTGAAGGTGTAAAAAACACTAGAAAGGGGGGGTTGAATAGGGTTTTCAATAAACAAAACTTTAATAAAAAAGGCAACTCCCCTCTTTAAACAACCAACTCTGTACTCTCGATAATAACTATAAATTTCAAGGAAAGAACAAGGTATGTTTACACCAATTCACTTGAGAAATTCCCAAGTCGGTCTAGTCCACCCGCCAAGGTGATTTCGCCTCTCTCAATCGAGGTCTTAATCCACTATAACCAAACTGATTACAATTGCACGGGTAACCACTGGTGACTCACAATACAATGCACAAGCTACCCAAAAGTTACTAACCCTACACAAGCTACTCGCAAGTGACTAATCCTGCACAAGCTACCCGAAAGTGACTGACTCTTTACAAGCAACCGCAAGTGACTAACTTTGCACAAGCAACCACAAGTGACTAACTCTACACCAGCAACCGCAAGTGACTAACTCTGCACAAGTAACTGTAAGTGACTAACAACTTTTAAGACTCTCTAGTCCTAAACTTCCCAAGACTACTGACTAGCAGGTCTCTTGAGGCACAATCAAATGACAGTTTGAATCAGAGTTTGTTTATAGTATAAATGCTTCTATACAAGCTGAATGTAAACAATATATTTCAAAACCTAGGCTTAAGAGTATATAGCTATAAACATTCTTTCAAGAATGAATATAATCATGAATAAACAACTTTATCTTTAAGTCTTCAAGCCCTTTATATAGCCAATATAATAATATATCTATTGGAAGGAAGCTCTAGAACTTCCAGAAGATTGGCGGCTTGAACATAGTGGGAGACAATATAGTATGCAATGTCCGTCCTTTCTCAGTAGTGGAAAGAAACATTCGTCTGTACCTTGTACCTCGTACGACATAAAGTTATCTTCTAATCTTCTTGAACTTCATAGGCTCACAATATGAGTTGGAAGAAAAGAGAATAAGCTATGAATATTTAGAACTTCAAGTCTTCAGAGTCTTCAGAACCACGTCTTCAGACTCTTCAGCACTTGGTCTTCAGAATTATTTGTCTTCAGAAACTTGAATCTTTAGAGCTTTAAGTCTTTAGAGTCTTTAGAATTGCGTCTTCAGCACTTGGTCTTCAGATTGATTTCTTCAGAATTTGTATCAGATTCATAATTTAAGATGCTTTTGAAACGTTTTGCTATTGTTCATCAGAACTTGTGTAGCGTAGATGCGGAACTTGGTATCTTCTAATGTATTGGCCACACTTTTCATCAGATTCAGAACCTGTTTGTAAGAAACTCAATGCAACAAACATGAGAGTACTAAAATTGTTCATTACAAACATAGTCATTGTTATCATCAAAACTCAAAGACATATTGCACAACCAAATCTTGTTCTAACAAGAAATTGTATATGTGAAGATATGCATAGTACCTACACTTAACAATGTCTTTGACCCACTGAGAAAGCCTCGTGCGCAGTAGAAGCATGATGGCCATACTAGATCTATGGGTATTAGATACATGCCTGATTGGCTCTAGTGCTAGTGGGAGATTGTCGGTGTAAGCCATAGAGGCCAATAATTTTGGTACTTGTATCGAATTATTTATTAATAATTAAAAGGAATTTCTTTTTTATGTTTTTTTTCCAAAATAATAAAGTCCGTAGAATATCTAATTCATTTAATGAAATGTTAAGTGTGACTTAATCATGAGTTCTCATTAAACATAAGGACACTATTCTTAAATTATCCATAGTCAAGCTTTATTTTGAAAGTGGGATAAAATTAAAGCATCGAGACTATTATATGGATAGAGTGATGATCTCGTCTCATGGATCACAGATAAAGAGTTATCAAGTCTTAACATAAGTATGAATGTTAGGAGAAATATTTATACTGGATTGACCCGCCATGAGAGTATTACATAGAATTTTATGCAAAGTGTCATAAGCTATTCACATAGTGATAGTGGTGTATACCACCTGTGGACCTCCGATTTTTTTTAATACCGGGCCATACCTCTGATCTGTAGAGATACGTGAACTGACTCTTTTTTGTCGCTTAATGCTTTCGCATTTTTTGAAAATTCACAGAGTCGCCACCGACCTTTTATTTTATCCAATTAAGGAAAGGTTTATAAAAGAAACAGAAAAAAGACCTTTAAGAAATTCTGGGTAAGGGGGTAGGTTATACAAAGCGAAGGTGTTAGCACCCTTTGTATCCATGGTTATCCATGGGCTCTTAAGTTTGCTTAGCTCACTTGTTTTTCGATGACTTTTCAATTGCTCTGAAATTGCTCATATGTGGTTTCAAATACCTTTGTAATTTGAATTTTGTAATGATCCGTGTGTGGATGTATACAAAATTCTTGTTTATCTTTCGAAAGATGTTTTGAAAAGAACGTTAACTTTGTAATAACCCGTGTTTGGATGTATACAAAGTATTGTCTTTTTTTGAAAGTTTTGAAAAGTCAACAGTGTATGAGAATTTTGTTTGTTTTGATTTGAGCAAGCAAACTAGGAGGTCTACCCTGAGTTGTAAGGTCTTTATCCTGTTTCCTTTAAAAATCTATCCTATCACCGGATATAAAAGCAAGGTTCGATTTTGTACTCAAAATAGTAGAATTTGACTTTGATTTTGAAAGAATGAAAAGGATTACCTGAAGAGGTGCAAGTGTGATTGTGATTGGATTCAGATATTTATCTTTAAAGTTAGTGATCTAACGGTTCAATTTTATCTTTGACATACACGCAGTTTATATGTATGCTGGAAAGTAAAATGCGGAAATGTAAAGTGCGGAAAGTAAATCTACGCTATTACATCGATTTTGCAGGAAACGTAAACTAGCCTATTTACATGAATTTGACATCCTATACATTTATCTAGGAATTTAGATTGCAAGAAAATAAAAGGCATGTTTTTGGATTTTTATGATTGATTTTAATTAATTAATGCATGATTAATTAAATTAAAATGAAGAAAAAAGATGAAAATAGATTTAAACCTAGAAATTAAGTTTAAAATATGTACAAAATATTTGTTAATTAATTTTAAAACAAAACTAATTTTTTTTGGAATTTTGAAATTGATTTGAAATTGATTAAGTTAACTAATACATAATTATACAAATAATTATACAAATAATTAAAACTTAAAGATAAAATTATTCAAAATATGTACAAAATTAGTTTATAATATATAAACAATATTTAATATAAAGAACAATTTTTTTAATGATTTTTTGATTGGTTAGAATAATTAAAAAGCAAATATATAAATATATACTGATTAATTATGAAAAATATTGAAATTTTGAAGGAAAATAAAATATTTTTATTTCAGAAAATAATATATTATTTTAGAAGTCTAAAGATATTTTTTGTGTATTTTTTTGATTTTTAAAACTATTTTTAATTAATTTAACAAAGAAATTAAAATAAAATAGAAAATAAAAATAGAAATAAAAGGGATACTTATCAGGTGTGGTAATCAGTGAGGGCGCATGGTGGGGAAGAGTGATCTGGCGCGTTGAATCATTCATTAAATGAGATCAGATGGTCCAGAAATTGAGGCACGTGGTGATCAGTACACCTGCAAAGCACTGGATTAGTGGAAAGTTTAAAAACACGCGCGCGCTTCTGGACCAATGAGGGGGAGACACCTCATCGTCTTCAACCTTCAGACAAGGCCTTTTACAGCGCTTTTGTAAAAAAACGCTATTGTAAGTGAACCCTAAATCTGCAAAATAACGAATAGGGTCAAACAAGCATAGAAATCAAGCGCGATGGTACCATTGGATTCGTCTTGTTCCACTGAATGTAACCCTGCCCTTAATTTGTTTTAATTTTGGCCCTAATGAAGAACCCTAATTTTGAGCTAAGAAAACCCTAAAATGGTATATGCTACAAACATCCATTAAAATCCAATTGAAGCTCCAGAAACGACCAGAGCTTCAAACCAAACACAATTATGCATCTACATCTTGTTAAATATGCGTGTGTTATGAGATATAAGTTGGTTTTAGTTTGAACAAACCGTGGCCTATATAGCTCGATTCAGTGATGTTTAGGACTTGCAATTGATTGGAATAGTTTCAGTGAAGCTCAGAGATGATGTTTGAATGCTTAGTTTGTATTGAAATGGACTGAAATTAAAAACTCGAATTTGAATTTTCTTTGAATTTTTTTTAAGTGATTACAAGTGTATATGAGCAAGGCTTTGTTTCTGACTCGTGTCTCCTTTATTACTGAAGTGCTATAGCCTATTTATAAGCATTAGAGTGCTTAGAAACTAAGCCAAAAGCATTGATGAGTTTTTTTGGAATCTTGACTTTTTCAACATTGGTAGCTTTGCCTTTAAGCCACCATGGCTTGATTTTCTTCTTCTCCTCTGCTGTACTTTGCTTTGGGACAGAGTTGAATGAGTCATGCTTGGAATACAAGCTATTCTTTATCCATTTCATTTTCTTTTTTTTAATTTTAATCTTAAAATAAGATAAAATTATGCCAAAAATGGATAAAAAATGATGTGGGCTTAGTCTTGGTCGTGGGAGGCCCATATCATCATGGAAATGATGTTTGAATGCTGAAAACTTGGCCCCATTTGGAAAAAACACATTTTTGAGCAATGTTGATTTCATGCATTTTCCCAAAATTTAGCCAACTTCAACAAGGTGTAAATCCTTCAATTTTTGTCATATGAAGGAAATCTTGCACTTTTTGGAAACCTCAAAGAGTCCTCTAACCAATGCCTTTGGTCTCATGTCAAAATGATTTTTGAAGCTCCTTGTGTGTCCTTTTGAAAAAAAGTGTCTTTTTGTTGACTTTGAAAATGACCTGTAATGTCTTTGATCATATTTTTCAAATGGTGAATCCAATGACCATGGGATCAATGGCATTTGAAAGATAATTGAATTTCCTTCAAAACAAGCTTTGGTTTGAATTTTTTGGATGAAGGATGAGAGAGTTATGATCAGTCAAAGTTGAGTTGACTTTTCAGGCAAAAACCCTAATTTTGAATCTTAGGGTTTTGTTGATTTTTGATCTTTCCTTGATGAATTATGATCATCCAATGATCAAATGATGAATCCTTTGACAAAATATGGACTTTGACAAAAAATTTCATTTTTGACTGTCTGTTGACTTTTTGGTCAAACGGGTCGTCTGTTGACTGTTTGAGCTGCTGACGGTGCGTCTGAGTGAATTGAAGTTTGAAAATTTGTATGATGGTACTTTGAGATATATGGATGTGTATGAAATCCATTTGAGCTCTCAAAAACTTGTTGCTCCTGTAAAAACAAGAAAAAACCCTGATTAGGGACTGTTTGTGTAGGAGACAGTTAAGCGTACCTGATTTTTGTGCAGTGTTGAGTCTCTGCTAATCGCGTGATATTCAGAGGACTTCTAGCACAAAAGATCTTGGAATTTTGAATTGTGATAGATTGATTTGATTGATGGTACAAAACACTGAGAATTGTACTGCCAGCAGTTTGGCTGTCAACTGACTGTCCAGGTATTGATGCAGCAGTTAGAGTGAAAAATCAACAGTCAAAGTTAATTTTATTTTTTGTTGTTTTTTTTGTTTTTGTTTTATGTAAAAAATGAAAGTTTATTTACATGACTTGTTAGAAAAACACAGACATAACAAATAACTAATATACTGTTACCAGTACAGTCTGAGTTTCCTGTTTCTGCGCCTGCAAAAAGATTTAACTCTGTACCAATTGTGTCAGTACTATTTATCTGTAAATAAATAGCATGTGTGAAGTAATAAACAGTATTTGGCGTTTGCGTAAGAATAAATTCAACTGCAAGCCAAATTACTGTATAAGAAAAATTCTAAAAACTAAGTATTTCATATGTCAGGATATTTGTTGAAATAAAAATCCATGATTATATGAGACTCTTAATTTTCAGATTGGAGTTTTCTTGAAAAATATGTGGGCAAATTTTGGGGTATAACACCACCCTTCGACGTGAAACCACTATGGACCCTAGATGTAAAGTTGAGTACTTTATTGATGATCTAACATAGTCCCTAACTAGATGACCATAAAGACAGTTGATGGATACTCCACAAAGCATGTTGAGGGACATGAGTGACCTAGATGGAATTTTCCCATCCTGCTTAACAGGATAAATGTCTAAGGGCCCAATATTGAAATGGAAAAGGGTAACACGGTCTATGCCTTGTGTTCAATATAGACATGAGGACAAAATGGTAATTGTACACACAAATATTATCACGAAAAAGGTTTTGTTAGATCACATGACATTTTCATAACTTGGGTAGCAGTGGTGTGTTGCTAGATATGGATCACTGTTTATTATGCTAAATGCGTGATTTAATGTAATTGTCAACGTTGCGAAAACCTACAGGGTCACACACACAAGAACAAATTGATGAGACACAAAATAAATAAGGACCACCGTAAGGTACTATGTACTTAAGAGAATTATGGAACACCGTAAGGTACGGTGTACTTAAGTAAAATATAGAACATCATATAATATAATAATAGTTGATATTATTATTTTTATTATTATTTTATAATAGTTATAAAATATATTAATAATAAAATATGTTTATTATAATAATAGTTATTATAATAATATTATTATTATGTGGTGCACTTAAGTTAGGCATAAGTTGTTACTTGATGAAAATTAGGTTTGTGAAACCTTTGTCGTATTTCTCTCTCATTCTCTCCCACTAAAAGCCTTTATTCATAATAGCTAACACTGAGACTGAAGGTTGTCTGTTCGTGTGGACTGAGTAGAGGCGTTGTTCTTCATCAACGCTCGTGATCAATCCCCCGGTTTTTGCATCAAAGGTTTTAATCTCCACAAGAAGTAATTGTTTCTATCATTGATCATGTTCATTCATAAGGAGCAACTAAAGGAAAATTTTTGTTTTCCGCTACGTATTGTATCGCGAAATTCCTTCAAATATGTCTACCTAGATTCGAGACAGAAGTTTCTACTCATCATTGCAACTGACTTGACCACTGGACAAAGGTGTTGAATTATGTCACTTCTAGGGAGGCATAAAAGAGTCATTTCTTGGAAAATGTCGGACATCGAGAGAACAAGCACCACTATTTGTATGCATAGAATAATAATGGAAGACAATTCTAAGAACAATAAAGAGAGCAAAACAAGACTAAATCTCCTCATGAAGAAAATTATGAAGAAAGAGATCACTAAATGGTTGAATGTTAGGATATTTTATCCTATTTTTGTGAGTGTTTGGTAAGACCTATACAATGTGTACCAAAGAAGGGTGGCATGAAAGTAGTTGAGAATGAGAAAAATAAACAAATACCCATTATAGTTGTCAATAGAGGGAGGATATGCATAATTATAAGAAGATAAAACAACTAGAAAATATCATTTCTCATACCTATCATCGACCAAATGTTAGATAGGTTGGATGGAAAAGAATACTACTGCTTCCTAGATGACTACTCCGATAAAAATCAAATTGCCATAACTCTTGATGATCAAGAGAAAATTACTTTTACATGTTGTGGAACCGCTGCCTTTATAAAGAAGTCATTTGGACTATGTAATACACCAGCCACTTTTCAAAGATGCATGATGTCCATATTTTATGACCTCGTTGAGTATTTCATGTAAGTATTTATGGGAGACTTCTCTATTTTTGGAGAATCATTTCAAAAATTCTTAGACAACCTAAAACTAGTTCTAAAAACATGCAAGGAAAGTAACTTGGTGTTCAATTGGGGGAAATGCAACTTCATGGTGAAGGAAGGCACATAATGCTAGAAAATCGTATTTTAATGAAATGGTTGGAATTAAATCAAGCCAAAATTGAAGTCATTGAGAATTTGTCACCACCTACTAATATCAATGGAATCAAATGCTTCCTTGGTTATGCTGATTTTTACATAAGGTTCATTAAAGATTTTTTAAAGATCACAAAACCTTTGTGCCTACTACTACAGCATGTGTGCCATATCTCTTAAGTGAGGAGTCTATGCAAGTTTTCAAGAGTTTGAAGAAAACATCGATTCTTACTCCCATTGTCAAAGCACAAAAATGGACAAGGTCATTTGATTTGATGTGCAATGTGTAACACATGAGGATAAGAGGGCGGATAGTGGTTACATGTAACACGCGAGGGCAAGGGAGAGGGAGAGGGAGTGGTTATCAGTTCACGAGACATGGCAATGATACTCTTAGTAGCTTCTAGGTAAAAACCGAATTCATATCGAAATGAGAGAGCTCCTGAGGTTGTGCAGGGAAGAGACTGAATGATTGAAAAATGTCTTATAAGGATTCATAAGTACTTCCTATACCAACAAGATGCATCTTTTTTTGGATAGCCCATTCCATAAGAACTCTATAGTTTAGCGTGCTTGACTTGGAGAAATTCTGGAATGGGTGACCTTTTGGGAAGTTTCCCGAAAAACGTGTGAGTGAGGACAAATCATACTGAAAAAAACCCGTGTTAGTTTGTGGGGTCAGTCGATAATTTCGAAAGCAGTCTAGGTACAAATGGTATTAGAGCCAGACCTCTACTAGTACAATATGGTTTGGGGACGAATCAAGCGGAAGTTGGTGGACATGTAACACCTAAGGGCAAGAGGATGGATAGTGGTTACATGTAACACTCGAGGGCGAGGGAGTGGTTGTCGGTGCACGAGGCACTGTAATGAAACACTCCTAGCAGCTTCTAGGGGGAAAACTAAATTCACATCGAAATTGTTGGTGGTATTCTAGAGGGTGTTATTAGATAAATTATATTGTTGCAGGATTTTGAGTGAAAAACTACTTTTAGTGACTTTTTGCACTATACATCCACTGATGGATGAGCATTGAAAAACTGCTGATTTTATTAAACTCACCACCCACTGCTATATCTTTCTTAACATTACAAATCCTATATACAGGCTTGAATGGAAACTGACATAGAAGACAATAAGATGGTAATTAAGATGAGGACTCTTTGGTTCTCTCAATCTTAATGATACAAATCTAACATAACTCTAAATAAAGGCAATAATTATAAGTTGATGATTACAATTATCTCATAGTTCTTACTAAAGATAGTGGTGGTCACAACAGATTAATTTTAACATTCCCCCTTAATGTGTTGATCTTTAACTCCCATTGCTTCTCTAAGTTGCTGAAATCTTCCTCTTGGTAGTGCTTTAGTAAAAATGTCCGCAAGTTACTCTTGTGAACTTCAGAAAACTAACTGCACATCTCCTTCTCCAATCACACTTCGAATGAAGTGGTGCTTTATATTAATATGTCTTGTTCGACTGTGGAAAATAGGATTCTTCGCCATGGCTATTGCTAATTTATTGTCATAGTGCAACAACAGACTTTCTTCTTGCATTTCTCTGATATCTTCAAATATTCTTCTCAACCACAATGATTGTTGTGTAGCCAAACCAACTGCCAAATATTCTACTTCAACTGAAGATTGCGCTACAGTGTCTTTCTTCTTTGAGCACCAAAAGATCACACCTAAACCCAGGATGAACGCATAACCAGAAGTGCTTTTCATGTCATCAACACTTCCAGCCCAATCACTATCACAATAGCCTTTAGCTTCAAGTTTAGAATTCTTTTCAAATCCAATTGCATCCTCTATCGTTCCCATGACATACCTCCGAACTCTTTTTGCTTCCCCAAGATGTAAATGACTTGATTTACTCATGAACCTTGAGAGTAAACTAGCAGCATACATTAAATCGGGTCTTGAAGCTGTAAGATAAAACAAACTTCCAACCAAACTTCTATACATGCTTGGATCTACTAATCTTCCACCATCTTCCTTCTTTAATTTTTCATTCACTACCAAAGGAATATCAACATGTTTGTAATAATTGGTAAGTGCCAAAATTCCTTTATTTTGAGTAAGTGCCAAAATTTTGAATATACATTAAAAACTCCATATTCATCTCGGTAAACCTCAATACCAAGAAAATGTTTAAGCAAGCCAAGATCACTCATCTCATATTTTTTCATCCTTTATATTTTAAAATTTCCAACCATTTTCTTGTTGTTACCCGTATACACCAAATCATCAACATACAAAGCAACAAGAAGAATATCATTTTTACCTTGCCGTTTCACATACAAGGTTGGCTCACTTTGACTTTTGATGAATCCTTGCTGAACAAAGTAGCCATCGATTTTACTGTACCATGCTCCAGGGGTCTGTTTTAACCAATAGAGAGCTTTCTTCAACTTGTAAATTTTTTTCTTCTTGGACTTTAGTCTTAAAGCCTTGAAGTTACTGCACATATACCTCTTCTTTTAATTCTCCATTCAGGAAAGCTGACTTTAAATCAAGTTGGTAAGGTTCCACCCTTTCTGAGCTGCTAATGCAATAAATGTTCGCACCGTATCCAATTTTGCAACTGGGGCAAAAGTTGAAGGTTGAGAAAACACTAAGAAGGGGGGGGTTGAATAAGTGGGTTTTAAAAACTTTGTGAAGGAAAGATAATCAAAACACGGCTATTTTTTATCCGGGTTCACCTTCTAAATAAGGCTACCTCTAGTCCACCCTCAACAAGGTGATTTGCCTCTCTCAACCGAGGTCTTAATCCACTATAATCAGAACCTGATTACACTTGCACGACCAACTGCCGTGACTCACAATACAATCCACAAGCCAAACTGCTGGTGACTAACATTCCCGCACAAGCCAACCACTTGTGACTAACCAATCTTCTAAGACTAACCGATCTTATAAGACTAAACTAGTCCTAGACTTCTTTAGACTTCTGACCCACTGGTCTCTCAAGGACTTAGTTACTATGTAACTTCTGTTGATAGTGTATAGTTTGCTTCTAGAAAGCTGTAATCACCACTGTGATATTTCACTAAGATTTAGTACAGAACAATAAACTCAGAATATGAATAAGAGAATTTAGCTTCCGAGAGTTTTTCTTCACATTTGATGATTTATCAGAGTTGCAGCGTTCTTGTGTGATCTTTCTTGTTTCTTTTTATTTTGCTCGTTGTATTGTTGTGTCGTTGTTGTGTTTTTTTTCAAACGATCATGACTATATATAGCTTTTAGAATTTTTGAGCGTTATGTCCAAAGCTTTGTTGAGTTCATTCACCATTAAATGGTTTGCGTGTTGTCCTTGCTTTTTCTTTCTCCAAGAAATTTGCATGTGGATAGCTTCTTCAATCAACCTTGGAAATTACGCTTTTGGAGTGTTGCAGCCGTTTTGCTAATGATTATGTCTTCAACGGTTAAATTTTAATCAATCTGCGTAAACTTCTGATCATCTTTTGTTCTTCAACTTCTGTTCTGATTATGTCTTCAGCTTGCAGTATCAGAAGTTGCTTTTCAGCGGCGTTAACTTGAATCATTCTTTATAATATCTGGTCAGCCTTGTTCTTCAACTTCTATTGTAGATATGTTTGCGTCGTGCGATATCAAAAGTTTCTTCTAGCTTTATGTTCTAATTCTTCAAGTTCTGATTGGTGGTACTGGTACATCTTCTGAAATTAGAAACATATGATTAAAGTACCATGTTTGCTTTATACAAAATTTGTTTGCTTGTTATCATCAAAACACTTAAATACAATTAGAACCAAACTATGTTCTAACAATCTCCCCCTTTTTGATGATGATAAAACATTTACGTTTTAAAGCAGAATTTTGTATAAGAAAATTTATCTCCCCCTGAGATGTATAATCTCCCCCTAAAATAAATACTTAGATAGAAATGTGATGGATAACTTCCCTGAATAATTTTCTTCTTGACTTGATCTTTCAGAAGATTGATGAATGTGACTGAGTATACACGCATCTTCTTAGAAGTTCTAAAAAATGTACCTGCATTCCTTATAACAACAGAACATTCTTGGAGCACAAGTTAAAAAGATTTCGTCTCTGATTTGTAGACCTTAACTCGTTCTGTTACTTAAAATTTTCAGGAGATTGTATAAGTTTCTTTTAACACATATGATTCCCCCCCCTTTTTGTCATAATCAAAAAGAAATGATGCTTAATAAAAATGTAAGAGTTTAGTCAGGTAGAACCATTATAGGCATTAGATTTTCATGTTATCCTAGACAATAAGCAGATGACAAAGAGAAAATATTCATGGATTAGAAAACATGATAGAATACAGACTCGAGACACATAGACTCCTAGAAGATGGGTTTGTAATGTCCTCCATGAAAAAAGAAACGGTCACAGCGCTCTACATGCAGTGCTTCCCTTTTGTTCGGAAGTTCTGACGTACGGAGAGTGTTCACGATTCCTGCAGATTCAAAACATGCTGACAGAAATCGTCCATAGGGAATGAAGAATTCTTGCCCATATTTGAAGGCTATTAGAGACTCTCTAATGTGTCCAAAGATAATCGCAACAATATTTATCGGTTTACCCGATTCCAGCCGATTGATCAAGAACATGTCTCTAGCACACATGAGTTTGTGGAACTTTCCTCTAGGAATGAGATTTCGAAGAATCAGCCTGAACCAAACTTGTTTGGATGAGGAGAGGTAGTAGGGATTGTTTTTTATATGACGAGCGAGTCTGCTCAAATCGTTTGGAATGACAAATGCATTGACATAGCTGAAAACTGAGAGACATGCAGCATCATGCTTGACTGGACAACCAATAACTTCAGCAATGGACGCTTCAGAAGTTATGAAGGCAATTTCATAAATGGAGGAAGTGATGCTAAGGTTATCTTCACTAAGAGACGCATTGACCTAGAAATTTTTGACAAGGTTTGGAAGGACAGAACCGTTTAGGATAGAAAGGTAAGACTCCCATCCTTGCTTATGGCAAAGGTGTATGTAGTAGTTATTTCTTTTAGCTAGCCATAGGTTTTATTCTTTGATGACAGTGAGGGATGTTTGGGATGACATGCTGGAAGTAAGTATTGATGAGAGAACATAAAACTGATACGAATTGAATGATTGGATGTTAGAGAAGGAAGGCTTTTTATAGAGGTTGATGAGAAGATAAAACGTTTGGACTAGATAATCAATGTATGAACTTGCATGCATTATGGAATGAAGAGAAGGAGAGAAATATTTCAATGACCAAGAAAATAGTAGCGTTATGATTAAAGACACGTTAGGGATGACGTAGAGAATCTATGCAACAGTTACCAAGACTTATTACTCATTTTGCCTTACACGCGCGCCCTTTCAGATTTTGAACATGTGCTCAAAAATCTCAGGTTTACATGAATTTGTAGTTTTATATGCTGAACTTCTGATTCATCTTAGAAGACAGACTTCTGATCCAGGGGGTTAGATATTTCTAGATGATAACCTTGTAGATAGTTCAACTTGCACTTCAGAATTTAATCATTATTTCATTCAGGACACGAATCCATACTAACGTTCTTTAGAATGAACTTGAGTCTATCTTCAGAAAGAGGTTTTGTGAAAATATCAGCCCATTGATGGTCTGTATCAGTAAAGTTTAAGCTTAATATCCCTTTCTGAATATAGTCTCTGATGAAATGATGCTTAATTTCTATGTGTTTGGCTTTTGAGTGAAGAATAGGATTTTGGAAAGGCATATTGCAGAAGTGTTATCACAGAAAATGGGAATCTTACGCTCATAGATGTGATAATCTTCTAAGTGACTCTTCATCCAAAGCATTTGAGTGCTACATCCTGCAGCAGCAACATATTCCGCTTCTGAAGTTAATAGTGCAATGGTGGCTTGTTTTTTGCTATACCAGGAGATCAAATTATTTCCTAGAAACTGACAGCTTCCAGATGTACTTTTACATTCAATTCTATCTCCAGCAAAATCAACATCACAATAACCTACTAAGTTGAACTCTTTGGATTTTGTGTAATATAATCCAACATTAATAGTACCTTTCAGATACCTTAGAATTCTCTTAACAGCAGTCAAATGTGATTCTCTAGGATCTGATTGGAATCTTGCACATAAACATACACTAAACAGAATATCAAGCCTAGATGCAGTTAGGTAGAGTAATGATCCAATCATACCTCTGTAGAGCTTCTGATCTACCTTTTTACTTACCTCATCCTTGCCTAAAATACAAGTAGGATGCATTGGGGTTTTGCTTTTTTACTTTCTGATAATTTGAATTTCTTCAGAAGTTCTTTGACATATTTTGCTTGATGAATGTAAGTGCCTTCAGAAGTTTGGTTTATTTGAATTTCCATAAATAATTTCAACTCACCCATCATGCTCATTTCAAATTCTTCCTTCATAGACTTAGAAAATTCTTTTCCAATAGAGATATTAGAAGTTCCAAAGATAATATCATCCACATATATTTGATAGATTAAGATATCATTTTTGAATGATTTTCGAAAGAGTGTTGTATCAACTTTCCCTCTCATGAAACCTTTCTCTAGAAGAAATGAACTAAGTCGTTTATACCAAGCTCTGAGAGCTTGTTTTAAACCATATAAAGATTTGTTTTATTTGAAAACATGTTCAGGGTAAATAGGATCTTCAAAACCAGGGGGTTGATGAACATACACTTCTTCTTCGATGTAGCTATTTAAAAATGCACTTTTAACATCCATTTAATAAAGAGTTATGTTAAATTGAGCAGTATAAGCAATTAATAATCTAATTGACTCTAACCTGGGGACTGGAGCAAAGCTTTCATTATAGTCAATGCCTTCTTGCTGATTATACCCTTGAGCAACCAGTCGTGCCTTGTTTCTGATGACTTCTCCTTGCTCATTCATTTTGTTTCTGAACACCCACTTTGTTCCGATGATGTTGAATCCTTCAGGTCTTGGAACTAGATCCCATACATCATTCCTGGGGAATTGATTTAGCTCTTCTTGTATAGCAATGATCCAATCTGTGTATTGGAGTGCTTCGTCTACCGAAGTTGGCTATATCATTGATACTAATCCAAATAATGAGTTTTCATTATTTCTTAAGTATGCCCTAGTTCTTATAGGATCATCTTTCTTGCCCAGGGTGACATCTTCTGAATGATGTGTAGTTAGTATTGGAAATCTTTTCTGTGAGTTTTCTTCAAAATTTCTTATATTTTCCATGGTTGATGTGGTTTCTGATGTTTCTTTGTCTTCTGAGTCATCAGGAATCATAGGTTGTTCTTTTGTATTTGCAAGATTTTCAGTCTGCTTTGGCTTTTGATGGCTAAGCTTATCATCAAATCTAATATTGATTGATTTCTCAACTATTAATGTCTCTGTGTTATATACTCTGTAGCCTTTTGAGCATTTGGAATATCCAAGCAGAAAACACTTTTGAGCCTTAGAATCAAACTTGCTCAGATGTTCTTTAGTGTTAAGAAAAATACAAGTACAACCAAATGGGTGAAAATATGAAATATTAGTTTTCTATTCTTCCATAGTTCATAAGGAGTTTTATCAAGAATAGGTCTTATGGACACTCTATTTTGAATATAGCATGCAATGTTCACTGTTTCTGCCCAGAAGTGCTTAGCCATATTGGGTTCACTGATCATTGTCCTAGCCATTTCTTGTAATGTTTTGTTTTTACATTCAACAACCCCATTCTGCTGAGGTGTTCTAGGACAGGAGAAGTTGTGAGAGATTCCATTTTCTTTGAAGAACTTCTCAAAGAGATGACTCTCAAATTCTCTTCCATGATCACTTCTGACCTTAATGATTTTAGATTCTTTTTCATTTTGTATTTGTTTACAGAAATAAAAAATACAGTATGTGTTTCATCCTTATGTCTTAAAATTTTTACCCATGTCCATCTGTTGTAGTCATCTACAATGAATAAACCATATTTCTTACCTCTTATCGATGTTGTTTTCACTAGACCAAATAAATCAATATGTAAAAGTTATAAAGGTCTTGAAGAAGAAATAACATTTTTAGATTTGAAAGAGGATTTTGAGAACTTTCCCTTCTGCCATGCTTCACAAAGAGCATCTCAGTTGAACTTTAAATTGGGCAATCCTCTTACTAAGTTGAGTTTTTTAAGCTGAGATATTCTTCTCAAGCTAATGTGTCCCAATCTTTTGTGCCAAACCCATTGCTCATCATTTACAGATAGAAGACAAGTAACTTTCTGAGTTTTAAGATCAGAAAGATCAATCTTATAAATGTTATTTCTTCTTTTACCAGTAAAGAGAATTGATCCATCTTTCTGACTTACAGCCTTGTATGATTTTTGATTAAAGACTATATCATAACCATTATCACTTAGTTGAGTGATGGACAACAGATTATGAGCTAATCCTTCAACAAGTAAAACATTAGTTATAAAGGGAGAGTTACCATTACCAATAGTTCCTGATCCAATGATCTTACCCTTTTGGTTCCCTCCAAATCTGACGTCTCCTCCGGATTTAAGTTCCAAGCTTTGGAACATAGACTTTCTTCCCGTCATGTGACGCGAGCATCTAGAGTCAAGGTACCATGACTAGTGTTTTAACTTCATTGCTAAGGGCATCTCATTTGATTCAGCTTCTGAGTCTGAATCATTTTCTGTAGTGGCCATGTATGCTATGTTGGCATGATCATCTTCTGAGTTGTACTCATCGTCAGATGATTCAGAATCATCCCAAGTATCCATCAGGCTTTTCTTCCTTTCAGATCTCTTCTTAGGCCTTTCTTTTTGCAATTTAGGATATTCACTTTTGAAGTGTCCTGGTTCATTACATTCATAGCACACATCACTTCTTCTGCTTGGCCTTCTATAATCAGAGGTTTCTCTTTTATATTCTGGTCTTCTGAAGTTTATGAACTTCCTTTGCTTGTTCCTCCAAAGTTGATTTACTCTTCTGGATAGAAGAGACAACTCAACTTCTTCCTCTGATCCGGACTCACTTGAGCACTCTTCCTTAGCCTGCAAAACATTAGTTTCAGATTTTTTAACAGATTTAATAGCTATAGACTTACCTTTCTTTTGAGGCTCATTTGCATCGAGCTCAATTTCATGACTTCTTAGAGCACTAATGAGTTCTTCAGGGGATACTTCATCAAGATTCTTTGCAACTTTGAATGCTGTAATCATTGGTCCCCATCTTCTTGGTAGACTTCTGATAATTTCCTTTACATGATCAGCTTTGGTGTATCCTTTGTTTAGAAATCTTAGACCAGCTGTTAAGTTTTGAAATCTTGAGAACATGGCTTCAATAGTCTCGTCCTCTTCCGTCTTGAAGGCTTCATACTTCTGGATCAAGGCTAGAGATTTTGTTTCTTTGACTAAAGCATTGCCTTCATGAGTCATTTTGAGTGACTCAAATATATCATGTGTTGTATCTCTGTTGGTAATTTTTTCATATTCTGCCTGAGAGATAGCACTTAGCAAGATAGTTTTGGCTTTGTGATGATTCTTGAATTCCTTCTTCTGTTTATCATCCATGTTCTTCCTTGCTATCTTTTCACCTGCGTCTTCTGGATGATTGTAACCATCTACCACAATATCCCATAGATCAGGATCTTGTCCTAGAAAGAAACTTTCAATCCAATCTTTCCAATATTCAAAGTTTTCCCCGTCGAACACATGAGGTTTTGTGTAGTTGTTTTTGTTGTTTGAATCATTTTCCATAGTGTTTTCCTTCTGGATCTTTTTCTAATACAGTTAAGTGCTTGCACCCAGAACCAGACTCTGATACCAATTGAAGGTTGAGAAAACACTTAGAAGGGGGGGGGTGAATAAGTGGGTTTTAAAAACTTTGTGAAGGAAAGATAATCAGAACACATCTATTTTTATCTTGGTTCACCTTCTCAATAAGGCTACCTCCAGTCCACCCTAAACAAGGTGATTTTCCTCTCTCAACCGAGGTCTTAATCCACTACAATCAGAACCTGATTACACTTGCACGACCAACTTCCGTGACTCACAATACAATGCACGAGCCAAACTGCTGGTGACTAACATTCCCTCACAAGCCAACCGCTTGTGACTAACCAATCTTCTAAGACTCAACTAGTCCTAGACTTCTTGAGACTTCTGACCCACTGGTCTCCCAAAGACTTAGTTACCATGTAACTTTTGTTGATAGTGTATAGTTTGCTACTAGAAAGCTGTAATCACCACTATGATATTTCACTAAGATTTAGTACAGAACAATAAACTCAGAATATGAATAGGAGAATTTAGCTTCCGAGAGTTTTTCTTCACACTTGATGATTTATCGGAGTTGCAGCATTCTTGTGTGATCTTTCTTGTTTCTTTCTATTTTGCTTGTTGTATTGTTGTGTCGTTGTTGTGTTTTTTTTTCAAATGATCATGACTATATATAGCTTTTAGAATTTTTTACTGTTATGTCCAAAGCTTTGTTGAGTTCATTCAGCATTAAATGTTTTGCGTGTTGTCCTTGCTTTTTCTTTCTCCCAGAAATTTGCATGTGGATAGCTTCTTCAATCAACCTTGGAAATTACGCTTTTGGAGTGTTGCATCCGGTTTGCTAATGATTATGTCTTCAACGGTTAAATTTGAATCAATCTGCGTAAACTTCTGATCATCTTTTGTTCTTCAACTTCTGTTCTGATTATGTCTTCAACTTGCAGTATCAGAAGTTGCTTTTCAGCGGTGTTAACTTGAATCATTCTTTATAATCGTCTGTTCAGCCTTGTTCTTCAACTTCTATTGTAGATATATTTGCATCGTGCGATATCAGAAGTTTCTTTTAGCTTTATGTTCTAATTCTTCAAGTTCTGATTGCTGGTACTGGTACATCTTCTGAAATTAGAAACATATGATTAGAGTACCAAGTCTGCTTTATACAAAATTTGTTTACATGTTATCATCAAAACACTAAAATATAATTAGAACCAAACTATGTTCTAACAAAAGTTTCACTATAGTCAATTCCAGGTTGTTGTGCATAGCCCTTTACTACCAATCTGGCCTTGACTCTTTGAATTAACCCATCTGAATTATGCTTCATCTTGTAAACCCATTTTACACCAATGGCTTCTTTGTCATTTGGCTTTTCAACTAGCTTCCATATTTTATTTTTATCAATGGCATTTATTTCTTCTTGCATCGCATTCCTCCATACATCTCCTTTGATTGCTTCATCAAAATTTTCTGGTTCCACTAACAAAATAGTTGCATCTTGCATAAATATCAATCAATTCCTTCAATTTTATTGGAGTTGAGCTGGGAAATGATGATCTTGAAATTGGTGAACTTGGAGAGGATAAGGAACTTGGTGTACATGGGGCTGGTTGCTCATTCTCAGCAGCTGAATTTTGTTGTTGTAATATGATTGCAGTCATTGTTTTCTCCTTCATTTTGTCTTCTTTCCAATTCCAAGAAACATTCTCATCAAATACAACATCCCGGCTAATGATCACCTTGTTTGTCTTCAAGTTGTAAAGTCTATAGCCCTTTTACATGGAACTATAGCCAATAAAGACACATTTTCACTTGTTTCTTCCAACTTTGTCCTCTTATGTTTAGGAATTTGAGCATAGCAAACACATCCAAAAATTTTAAGATGGTTCATCGATGGTGTTCTTACACTCCAAGCTTCAAATGGAGTCTTTTTCCACACGGCCTCTGTTGGACACCTGTTCATCAAATACACAGCACTATTAACGGCCTCGGGCCAAAAGGTTTTAGGAAAACCATTATCAAGTAGCATAGATTTCACCATCTCCATCACAAATTGGTTCTTTCTTTCAGATACACCATTTTGCTGAGTTGTTGCTGGTGCGGTAAAGCGGCAAGCAACAAAAGTTTTGGAAGTATTTATCCGGGAATTTATCGTGTTCACAAAGATTAGTGATATTGAACTGTCATGCAACGGTGTTCGTAGTTATAAGTTTTGATTGAATTGGTAAAAAGTAAATGTGGAAATTAAACATATGAACAAGAAAGAATACATTCTTTGGAGAGGAGAAACTATCAAGAATGAATTTACACTACTCAAAACAAACTTAAACATATTGATAAGTCGCACTCAACATACAATACTCATCAAAATCATCACATATCACTCACAATAGTGCTCATTTTTGCAACACTGAGCTGAGAGAACAACCGTATTACTCTTGTCGACAATCTCTCAACCGACTCAAACAACATTGAAGCATTAAGCTTCGATACCCACGTGATTATTTGCTCTAAATCCATCTCTAGAATCTAGAAACTCATAGATTTCCTTCTGTTCTAGACCGGCCCAATCACACTTATTGGGCCAATCCAGCCTTCGGCCCAAGGCATCCTGGACGCGCGCGTGACAGCCTTCCACGGCCCATTCCGGGCAAACACCAAAGACAACCGACCACGAGAGAGCCTTGTGCCCGGTAAGCATCTAGTTCATGCGCTACCTAAATCCTCGCCTTAGAAAGAGGCGCCGATTTTGCTTAAGGATACCCGATAAATAGCCCTCTAACCCTAGAGGGCAAGGTAATCTTTTCTTACCCCAAAATTCTCTCACTTTGTTGTACCTTGTGGAACATATACTTACTTTGGCATCGGAGTGCCTTGCAGGTACAACCCTTTTTTTCCCCTCTCAACCATTCCAGATTTCAAGCCTTCATTGTTGCTGGCCATCTGATCTGCTCGGTAAGATCAGTAGCGCCGTCTGTGGGAAACTCCAGCTCCCCCGTTCCTCTTCTTGCACTTTCTTGATCATTTCTTGCCTCCTGCAAGAACCAAGGAACCAAAGCTATAATCAACTATCATTCATGGCTGGCAATAACAAAGACTCCTCTTCATTGGATGCTACAATACTAAACAAGAACGACATCTCTGTCGTCATACCTCCTCCCAGAAACACCGTCCCTCTGGATGGCATCACGGCATCTCCTTCCCCGAAAGATCTCCAAGAAAGCGCTCTCCATCATCTCGGAGGAACCAGTGACAGAGACAACTACAGGGAGGTCCTAGAAAACCCTTTCTCTTCCAAGGGCCAAGCTTCCCAGAACCAGATCATGACAGACGTTCTGGTCGCCCTCGCGCAGACAAACGCACTTATTCAGCAGCAGAACGACATGATCGGGGAGCTCGAGCAAAAACGTCGTTTGAAGACTCCCCCCGGCCATAAACCTCGCTCTCAGCGCGACATGGTTCCCAAGAAACACCCTCGTTCACCCTCTCCCAGGGAAAACGCGGGTCCCGCTTCTAAGAAAGGGTCAAGCGACCACCGCTCCCGACACCGGTCACATTCCCCTCGACCAAAAAGAAGATCCTGGTCACCTCCGGCAAAGCACGACGATAAATGTAGGTGACACAAGCGGAGTCGCAGCCGATCCTCCACTCCTTCCGCCAGCGACGAAGAAGAGGAGCGTCGGGGCCCTTTATCCCAAGAAATCTTGGAAGCACCCCTGCCGGCCGGTCTTGAAAAACCCCCGCCACTGGGAACTTACGAAGGGACTGCCGATCCAAACGAGCACATAGAGAACATAGACGCCCTCCTAGATTATAGAGGGGTGCTCGGTGCAATAAAATTCCGTCTATTTCCAACCACCCTCCGCAAAGGATCCATAACGTGGTACAAAAGTTTTCCCGACGAATCCATCACCTCTTGGAAAATGCTCGGCAAACTCTTCTCCAAACACTTCACAGCCTCCCGGAGACACCCAAAATCAGAAGCGTCTCTAGAAGCTATCATCCAAGGAAAAGACGAATCCCTACGGGCCTACATAGAAAGGTTCAACAAAGAGACCTTGTAGGTGTCCACGATGGCCCATATGAAGAAGTTCCTGCTCGAGCGAGGTCTCTGACCACGCTCAAACTTCGCCAAAGCCGTCGGGATTGAAACACCCACCACCTTGGACGAATTCTTCCTCAAGGCTCAAGCATACATACAATACGAGGAAAAAGAGGCCGCTCATGCAGTCTGCAACTCGAGACAAGAAGAGAACACCAAAGGTGCTCGTCAGGACGATTCTCGACGAGGGACTGACAAGAAAAAAGATGATAAAGGGCGAGACCCGAAAGACTATAAAACGCCGGCTGGGAAGTTCCGAGAATACACCCCGCTGAACGCCTCCCAGGAACGCATCTTGAACGAGTGCGCCAACGCAGAGTTCCATACGGGCAAAGTCCGCTTCCCTAAGACCATGCTCGCGTGGCCGAACATGGACAAATCGAAGTTATGCCGGTTCCATAAAGGCCATGGGCACAACACATAAGACTGCATCCACCTGAAAGACGCAATAGAGATACTGATTCGAGAAGGACACTTGAAACAGTATGCAAAGAAGCAGGAGGCCGCCAAAGAGGCCAAGCCAGTAACCGAAGAAAAATCGGCGGAAGATACGCCCGCCATGCAGGTGGCCATGAGTGTCCCCAGACCGGAAGACTTATACTTCCCTGACTGGGCCGGGGATCTTCCACCTTTTCTCCTTACAGCCCCTGGGAATTCCCCCCTTCTGCCATGGTCATCTCCGGGGGAGGATTCAGAAAACTCACCGTCGGAACCGTAAAACGAAAATTCGACGAACTAATCTCGGCAAGTTCGAGCAAAGCCGCTACCCTCGACATAGCCAAAGGCGGGCCATCCTCCATATATTTCTACAAGGATGAACTGCCCGGTGTAGCGCCCAATGCAACCATCCCTCTCCTTATCCGAGCTCGGATGGCCAACTTCGACGTACGCTGCATTTTAGTTGATCAAGATAGCTCAATGGACATCATGTACTCCCAGTTATTCAAGACGCTGCAACTGAACGACATCCACCTCACCCCCTACGTAGGATCCGACCTACAAGGCTTCAACGACACCGTGACTAAACCATGGGGATTCGTCGAGCTCATCGTCTCGATCGGGTCGGCAGAGACCGCAAGGGTCGTCAAAGTCCAGTTCCTAGTCATTGATTGCCCCTTAATCTACAAGTGCATCTTAGGGCGCCCGACGCTGGCCGAGCTAATCGCAATCCCCTCGACCGTGCATCTCAAGCTCAAGTACTACACAGCCAAAGGGCAAGTTACAACGCTCAACAGCGACATCAAAGCGGTCAGAAGGTGTTTCGAAGCCTCCGCCAAAGGACTCAGCTCCATAAAAGCTGCCCAAGAAAAAATAGCATGCATTGCGGGCCCCTAGCCCAACAAACCTATGCCCCGCATAGACACCATCGACCTGGATAGCCGCTTCCACAAAGAATCTGAAGGAAAAGCCAACACAAAGACACCAGAGGAGGGTCTCAGACCAATCCCCGACGGAGACTTCGAATTGATAGCCCTTGGCAACGACCCGACCAGAGGAGTCAAAATCGGTACAGATCTTCCCAAGCTAGCCAAAAGGCAAATCAAGGCCTACCTCACAGAGAACGCCGACCTCTTCGCATGGAGCGCGGCCGAGATGCCCGGCCTCGATCTAGAAGTAGCGTGCCACCACCTGACGATCGATCCCACGTGCAAAGCTGTCGCCCAGAGGAGGAGAAAGCAGTCCCCGGAAAAAACGGCTGCAGCCGAACTAGCTCTTAGGGACCTCTAAGAGGCCAATTTCATATCGGAAGCCAAATACACTACTTGGCTTTCCAATGTTGTACTTGTGAAAAAATCTAATGGAAAATGGCGCATGTGCATTGACTATACCGATGTTAATAAGGCTTGCCCTAAAGACGCTTATCCTCAGCCTAGCATAGAAAAATTACACGGACAAAAACGGACAAAAAATACACGACCTACATGACCGAATCGGGTAACTACTACTATAACGTAATGCCCTTCGGTCTGAAAAACGTCGGAGCTACATACCAACAAATGATGAACAAAGTATTCCAAGCGGAGATCGGCGACATGCTCGAAGTCTACATGGACGACATGATCGTCAAATCCCAAAAGGAGATCGACCATGCCGCCCATCTCAAGAAGGTCTTCGAACAAGCCCGAAAATGCAAAATGAAATTTAATCCCGAGAAATGCACCTTCGGAGTCCGAGCAAAAAAATTCCTCGGTTTCTACCTAACTGAACGGGGGATCGAGACGAATCCGGACAAGTGCAGAGCCTTTTCAGAGTTCCCAACACCGGACTCTAAAAAATCCATTCAGTCCCTGAACAGCATGCTCACATCACTGTCTCAATCCGTAGCCAAGTCAGCCCAGCACGCCCTCCCACTCTTCAAACTCCTCCGAAAAGAGACAACTTTCGAATGGACGGATGATTGCGAGCGCGCTCTGACTCACCTCAAACAAGCTCTCTCGCACCCGCCCGTACTTTCGAGGCCCGAATCCGGAGAAATCCTCTATCTCTATCTGGCCGTTGCTACCGAGGCAGTCAGCGCCGCTCTCATCAGAGAGACACCGGAAGGCCAAAGACCCATTGTCATACCCTAATTTTTGACCCCCCTGAGATGGCATATCTTCAGGATTTTTCATCAGGTCAAGACAAGTTCCCAGAGCAGTTACTTCTCCATCTGGTATCTAATCGAGGATGCTCAAAGACAAGAAAGCTCAGGCAAAGGATCAATCAATACAAGGATTAGTCCCTAATACAATCATGGGGCTCAAGGACTTCATTTTTCTCATCTATGATTGATTAGACATCCAGTCATCTGAGTACAGGTTTACTCAGGTCACCAAACTAGGGTTTTGAGCCTATCAAGGACTGAAATCAGGGATCACATTTGGGAAGCCCTAAAAAACCTCAGGGGATCATTCAAAGACATCAATCATCTTCAAATATCTCATATTACAAGATCCACCGGACATCACACTTCAATTCAAAGTCTACAGTCATTATTTTCACATGGTCGACAAATTAGGGTTTTGACCTAATTCACCAAGATAGTGGACTTTTAATCAGGGCATGAATCCAAAACTCAAGACATGATTCAAAAATCTCTACTACCTCAATATAATCCATTTACATCAATCATTTGAGGAGAAGATCTTGTTTCTACACAAAAGCCCAAAAATTCACTTTGTCAGGGAAAAGTCAACTGTGAAGGATCATCATTGACTTTTAAGGTTTGGTCAAATAATGATTTTCAAAGATCAATATCATAAATATATGGATGTCAAAGTCATTTGACCAAAGAAATTCAAAGAAATTCATCAAGGAACAAAAAGTCGGGAATTAGGGTTTTTGAAGGCATGGTGAGAACTCAAAATTTCACCTACACAACTCAAAAAACTTCCAACATGAAAGTTGTAGATCTTGCAAAATAAAACAACATCTTACAAGGGAACTTTTTTCAAAAGATCAACCATTTATGAAGTTTTGGAAATTTTGAAGTTTAGGTCATAAACACTTAGAAATTTTTCTAAGTGTTTTAACCTAGTTTTCATCCAACTTTGGGCTCATTTTTCACAAATTTCCCAAATGATTCTGAAGAAGACATAAACTAATGATTTGAAGTAGATGTTTAGGGCTTTCCAAATTGTGTTCAACCTTCTCCAAATTCAATTTGAGCTAGGAGTTATGCTTGTTCAAAGTTGGCCTCATGAAGAAAAATTATAGGTCATGTGCAAATTGGAACTTTGCAATTTTGTGCATTTTGCTTCATGAATGGATGCTACACGACCCATAACATGTCTGAAACAATACCATGCATTCATTTTCACCATGGCATGAAGATTGAAGAAGATTCCCAAAAGCAAGAACATGTGATTATGTAATCATTACTTTTGAGAATTTATGATAAGCAATGATTCACCAATTGGAATCTTCTCCTAAGCCAATAGAAACTTGCTACATATCAGAAATGTTCCCTAAGATCCTGCAAGATCAATGGATAGGGGAAGCTAGCCCGAAAATGCATCATTGCATTTTGGAGATTCTTTGAATTTCTTCATGGCTAAGAAACCAAACTCACTACACTAAGCAAGCTCACCACAGCCAATTGATCTGCATCCATTTGCCTATAAATAGAGGCCTCATTCTCATTCAAAAAACACACCAAAGCAACAGAATTCTTGCTTTATCTTTTCTTTCTTCATACTTAGTTTTTTCAAAGGTCCTTTGGCAAGAAGACTCGGATTCTTCAAACCAAAGCTCTCTCTTTGAAAATAAGTATTCAAACACATGGAGGGAGGCATTTGGAGGTGATCCAAACCTCTGGAACACTGCTGGGCGTGGAGAATCAACATCTCCACCTCTCATTTGGAGCACTTGCAGTTGGAGGACCACAGAACAATTCAGGAGGTTTCAAGCCAAGCCAATCATCCAGGCACACTCCTCAGGTCATAGTGAAGCTAACCAGATGGCTGCAGCTCATCTGTAACTCCAAATTCAACAACCTCCATGTTCACTTGAAGCTGAAATCGAGGGAGGTCCATAGAACAATTCAGAAGGATTCAGGCTACAATAAGCATCCAGTTAGCATCATTGAGTCTCAGGGAAGCTATTGAGATCATTCATTCAAGCCCAGGTGGTCTCTATCATCCTCACGACCTCCATTTTCAGAGGTAAGTTTCTGAACCTCACTTCTCTAATTTAAGTACTCTTTGTGAAATAGCTCGATTCTATCTTGTTCAGCATCATCAGAGGATTGAAAACCCTCTATCATCATCCATTTATCTTTCAGTATAGTCATTTAATTTGATTTTGAAATTTTAGGGTTCTTCACGATTTCTGGTAAATTAGTTAGATGTAGTTAATATTAATTCATGTTAGTTACATATTTAGAATCGTGAGTGAATTTAGAGCAAGTTTCATGTTTACATCATTGCAAATGGTTGAGAGTTGAGAGAGTTCAGAAATTTGAATTGATGGAGCTTGAGGTTGAAGACGAAGATGGAGGGTGGCGCCATTTTTCAAATCTCTGAGCGAAGTTTGTTTTATTTTTAATGATAGGCGTTTCCTTAACGAATGAATAACTTGCCCTAGTGGCCACACATGCGCTCTTAGTCTCCTCATGCCCAAGGTCTGGGGTTCGAATCCCCCTCGCCTCAGACCTTTTGATTTTATTTTCTTTTTTCCACTCTATGCACTAGACAACACACATATTGCAATGAAATGCCCTCTATAACACCATGCGCGCGTTGGCTGGTTGGTGTGTGTTTTGATTGTTAGCTTCAAGGGCGTGGGTTCAAACCATGGTGAGGCCAAAATATTTTTTTATCACTTTTCCTTTTCATTTTCTTCACAACTTCACATAATTAATTCACTTATCAAATTAAATCATTTTCACTTCATTTTTCACACACTTTTTATTTAACATATCTATTTTGTGAATAATCAAAAAAATCATAAAAATATTATTTATTTCATGTATTTTTATTAGGTTTAAAATAGTATGTTTTAGGTGTTTTCTTAAATACTTTAATACATATTTTCATTTTGTTTTAACCTAAATCATTTTGTAAATAAAGTTTATGATAAAACCCTAATTGTTTAGGTCTTAATTAAGTAAAAAATCTTTATTTTTACTTTAATTAAGTTGACTTTTGTCAATTCTCAAAACTGTTTTCAATCTCCGAATAAATCAAATGATTAGGGTTTTCAAACAACAAAACCTTGTATCATTCAAAATCATTTTCAATTGCTTTTACACCAGTACTGTAAAGTACTGGGCCTCTAATAGAGTGTAAGTCCCAAAAACCTTCTCTTCTTAGCTTGTTTTCAAAACTGTATTTTCAAAATCTTCTTTCTGTTTTCAAAACATTCTTCTGGTATTTGAAGGGCATTATTCTCGGTGAAACTCTTCAGATACCTATGTGACCTTTGTCCATCTTCACTTCTTCTGTTTTCAAAAACCATTAACTGTTTATCATATATTCAACTGTCATCAACAAAACAACAAAAATTACTGTTGAGGCTCTGTACATACTTCTTCAATGGCCTCCACTCCATCCAGGTTAGGCTTTACAAGCTTTCAATTTACAGTCTTTATTTAAATTACTGTCAAATATAAACTGTGCATATATTAGTTTAGAACTACGTTTGAGTATAAACCTTAGGACAGTTAAACTATATATATATTATAGGAATATGGCCTAGGATTGAGAATGTCTTCCCGGTGAAGGCTCTTTCCTAATTAGAGATCTGTAGTTCAAACCCCCAAGATGAATTATTCCCGGTGAAACATCTTGGCAAAAACCTTAGAATCCAAAAATAAATAGGACACATCCACCCAAAGAGGAATTATTCCCGGTGAAACCTCTTACCCATTTGCTTAGAGCCAAAATAAGTTCAAAACCACATAGCTTTCTCTTGTGCTATAACAAGGACCCTCGATTAGCCTCCTCTTGGGCTTTGTACAAGGACCCACAGGCTTCTTAAAAGCATTTCCAGCTTCCTCTTGAGCTTGTATACAAGGACCCATCAGGTTTCTTATAAACATAGGAACAGGTCTTTAGCCACCTTTTAGCCTACCCTGGTGAGTTTCTTCCAATTTAAACCAGACTTTAAACAAGCTAAGTTTGTCTCAATTTTGCATTGAGTACACCTTTTGGAATGAGAGACATGGACAGTCTCTGTCACCCTTATCTTCATCAATCTTCCTTAGCAGAGTCTAGGATCCATGCTTTGGGTCATCCTCAGCTTGTGTCAGCCTTCATCTTGGGCTTTAAACAAGAAGTCCCCATTAGATAATCTTTCTGCCATTCATTTTCAACAAAACCCCTGGAAAGGGTTAGCCTCCAAAGTCAATTAAAATCAACCTTCATTTCAATAAAATCCCTGGAAAGGGTTAGCTTCCACACATTCCTTCATGTTAATAAAATTCCCTGGAAAGGGTTAGCCTCCAAAGTCAATTAATAAATAAATAAAGATTCATTCTCTTAGGAGATAATTTCCCCAAAAGAGTCAAAACCCCTGGAAAGGGTCAGCCTCCAAAAAACATGATAAAGTCAGTCTTTTAACAGACAAATTCACCAGCTGAGTCAAAATCCCTGGAAAGGGTTAGCTTCCAAAGAAAAAACAGTCTTTCAATAAATAAAACCTCCTCAGTAGAGTTAAAACCAACAAAAACAGTTAGCCTCAACCTTGGGCTTCATACAAGGCACCCAAACAATAAAACTCCCCTGTTAAGAGTCAGCCTCAATTCTGGGCTTTGTACAGAACACCAAATAAAAATCCATCAAATAAACAGAGTCAGCCTCAATTCTGGGCTTCGTACAGAACACAAAAATACCCTGTAATTAATCCCCAGTGGAGTCATCTCCCAGAGTGAATAATAATTAATAAGTCAATCAAAAAGCCTCAAGCTTGGGCCTCATACAAGCCAGCTAAATTTAAATCTTTTATACAGTAGATAGACAAAGCTTATCTCTATAGAGAGATATTTTTACTACTCTACCACATTCAAACAAACAAACATTTCAATTTCAATTTCAATCAAAGTCTCCCATTTAGGACTCTGAAAGACATGCTCTGGCACATCCCCAGACTTGTACACTTTCCCTAATTTGGATAAGCATCTTTCTTTCATTTTAGAGGCACGATGGCTGTCATACTTGATCAACCAAGTAGACTCCCCTCTTAATGAAACATCATTTTTTTTAGCTTTTCTGTCACTTTTAAATGTTTGTGGTAGAATAATACAAATACCTCTCTGTAAAGATGATTTCATGTCTCTTTACTGTAAACATAGATTTAATTCCAAGCTTCAACCTTGAGCTTCAAGCAAGGCACAATTAATTTCCCTAGTTAGTTCCCCGAACTACATTAAGCTCTGACTTCCACTAGGGATATGTAGGCATGAGGTTCACAAGGAATCTCAGCGAGCTAATAAAATACCAAAAATAGTCAGTCAGTCTGTCTGTCTTTTCAAATCAAATCAATTCTCTCTCCTAACACAAAGGAGAAACTTTCCCAATCATTAGCAGCAAACACAATCACAATGACACAGAGAAGGTTCCTGTAGAGTACTACAGATATGTAGGGTGTTTAAACACTTCCCTATGTATAACCGACCTCCCGGACTCCAGAATTTCTAGTCTAGGTGAAATCCCCACACTTAGCAAACTCCTAGGGTTTAGTTGAGATCTTTTTTCCCCTTTCCTACTCGTAGGACCAATAAGAAAGTTCGTGTGATATCGTAGGAAGAACTGAAATAAAATTCATCCCACCACGGGCGCATTCTCCTTCCAAATTTCGCGTGAAGGGTTTAGCGTGCCGTCCTCCCAAGTGAAACGGGGAGGTAAAGAAAACGACACCACAGAAAAATGGCGACTCTGCTGGGGATATAAGTGTTAAAAACCTTGGTTTTTCATCCAAACCAATGGTTGACCTGTTGCTGGTCCAGCCCCAATGAGGAATTAGGGATGCCAAATTCCCCCTCAAACAAGAGAGGTCCTGCCTAACCTCTATGTCATTTCATGTGTTTGCTGCATTTATATTTGTTTACTTTGTTTATTCTGTATCGGGAAAGGGCTTGATTCCCCCTTGTGGTGAGAAATCCTATACCCGGATTTGAGTGCAACATAAGATAGGATGGAGGATGTCTTCCCGGTGAAGGCCCTCTAATCTTGGTTTCCAAATCTACTCTTGGGATTTGCCTGGCTGGTTGTGATTAACTGCGCCACTGCATTCCGAGACTGATTTGTACCAGGAGGACCTAGAAACACATTAACCCCACTTAAAGCTTTTTTTAGGACGTAGAGCGGTGATTACGGAAGTAATTGTCACGCAGATACTACACTCAGAGAAAACTCTCTTATAGATACCAATCAACGTATCTTTAAGGTTGAGCAAAAACTCTGAGACCCCTAGAACCCGTTCTACAGGTACAAAAATCCTTAACCTTAGTTTACCATTGGGGCGGGGATTGCGTTTGGACTTCATGACCACTATACCCTTCAACGCCATGTTTGTTTAAAACTCTTGTGTGTGCATTCATGCATTCATGCATCATTCATTAATAAACAACTAAAAACAAAAAGAGTCTTTTTCGAGTCGTTTTTCAAGGAAACTAAATAACAAACGTTTTGAACTTCATAGAAAGAGAGAAACGGAGAAAGGACTTAAGGATCTATACCATGGATTACGGAAGAAAGAGAGCTAGGAAATACACCTTCAAGATTCCCCAGGTCGAGGAACTGGGAAAGCTCGGAAAACTGGTGGTCAACCCCCAGGCTTTCAAGGAGAAGTATGGAAAACTTCTGCCTTTGCTCAATACCAACATGGTGGATGGGATCCTTCCCACCTTGGTACAGTTTTACGATCCAACGTATCACTGCTTCACCTTTCCAGATTATCAGCTCATGCCTACGTTAGAGGAGTACTCTCGTCTGATTGGAATACCCGTGTACGCGCAAGATCCGTACTCCGGTTTGGAAAAGAATCCCGACGACATTATCATTGCTGCAACTACTCCTTTGAACGTAGTCGACATCAGAACTCATATGGTGAGTAGAGGAGGAATTCAAGGATTGCCCTCCAAATTCCTGTTTGATCAAGCTAGGAACTTCGTCAGCATCCAAGATATGAGCGCTTTTGAGGAAATCTTGGCTTTGCTTATCTACGGATTGTTTTTGTTCCCTAACATTAACGATTTCGTCGACATCAATGCAATTAAGATCTTCTTAATTGGAAATCCAGTTCCAACCTTGCTTGCGGATGCTTATCACTCTGTGCATTCAAGAAACCTACAGCGAGGATTAATCACATGCTGCGTACCGTTGTTATACGAATGGTTCGTTTCACACCTGCCAAAGTCTAGCACTTTCTGGAATATGAGGGATGGCCTTGACTGGTCACAGAAAATCATGTCTCTCACTCATACAGACATTGATTGGTGTAGTCCTGACAACGACGAAACCAAGATCATCTTCAGTTGCGGAGGTTTCCCCAACATACCCCTTATTGGAACTAAGGGAGGAATTAGTTACAATCCAGCTTTAGCCCGTCGTCAATACGGCTATCCCATGAGAAATATACCAAGTAACATCCAATTGGAGGGTCTGTTCTTCAAGAACATTGACGATCATGGCAACATGCTGAAGAAGGAAATTGTCCAAGCCTGGCGTCTTGTACACATCAAAGGGAGAAGATTGTGAGGAAAACATCTTTGCATCTCCCTGGATCCTTACCT
>NC_081181.1:92980302-93068013 GCF_029867415.1 Vicia villosa | reverse complement strand
AGCTCTGAAGATTTGAAAGTATCACGCTCTAAGGAACCTCCATAGTCTGAAGCGTTGAAGTTCTAACTTGCACCAAACGCTGGAAACTCTAATGAACAAAGCAAATCACAAAGTCTGATTCCAGAAGAAAGCAAATGATGAAAAGCTAGAAAGGCTAGTCTGTGTGTCTGACAAAAGGAACGTTAGAAGTATGGCTACAGAAGGCAAAGTCAGAAAAAGCAGTTGAAGCAAGGGTCGAGGTAGTTGACAAAAGCATGTAACAATAAATGCAGCATTGTACTGTTTACGCAAAGCATTAAATGCAGAACTGTTCAACGGTCACATTCTCACGCCTATAAAAGGAACTAGTCAGCCAAAGAAAAAGGCTAGAGCTTACGTTACAAAATCACAACACACTCTGAATCTTTCTCACGCAAAAAACTCTTGAACAAAGCAAGCAATCTTCATCTTCAAGCTCACATACTTTTGTATATTTAGTGAGTTCTAGAACATAAACTTAAGAGAAAAATCACTTAGTGATTACAGCTTTTTAGAAGCATCATTAATCTCTGTATTTGATTATATCTTTGCAAACCAAAATTCCTTGAGTGATTAAGTTGTGATATGTAGACTCAAGAAGACTTAGAGGTTGATCTAAGTGGAGAACCATTGTAATCAGTTTTTTATTAGTGGATTAAATCCTCTGTGGAGGTAAATCACCTGTGAGGGTGGACTGGAGGTAGTTTGAGATCAAACGAACCAGAATAAAAATAATTGTGTTCATTATTTTTATTTGCCAAAAAGAAACAACCCTTATTCAATCCCCCCTTTCTAGGTGTTTTTCACTCCTTCCATAGGTATTAGAGCGCATTGGTTCTACGTGCAAACACTTAACAATGTTAGATAAAAGATTCAGGAGAGAAACACGCAAATGGCAGCTCTAGTACCAACCACGACTGAACAAAACAACAATGGTAGTAACAACTTTAATGGATACAACAGACCACCAGTCTTTGATGGTGAAAATTTTGAATATTGGAAAGATAGGCTAGAGAGCTACTTTCTATGTCAAGATGGTGACCTGTGGGACTTGGTGTTGGATGGTTACAAACATCGAGAAACTGGTGGAGTCAAAATCAATAGATAAGCTATGAGTGATGCACAAATTTTTTTTTTCAAAAATCATCATAAAGCAAGAACCATATTGTTAAATGTTATATCTCATGTTGAGTATGAGAAGATAACTAACAGGGAAACAGCCCATGATATTTCTGAATCTTTAAAAATGACTCATGAAGGGAATGCTCAAGTCAAGGAGACTAAAGCTCTGGCTCTTATTCACAAATATGAGGCTTTCAAGATTGAAGATGATGAAAATATTGAAGCAATGTTTTCTAGATTCCAAACTCTGACAGCTGGACTGAGAGTTCTAGACAAAGGATACACCAAAGATGATCATGTCAAGAATATAATCAGAAGTTTGCCCAGAAGATGGGGACCAATGGTTACAGCTTTCAAGATAGCTAAGAATCTGAACGAAGTATCCCTTGAAGAGCTCATAAGCGCCCTAAGGAGTCATGAAATTGAGCTTGACGCAAATGAACCCCAAAGGAGAGGTAAATCTATTGCTTTAAAATCTAACAATAAAAATTATACTAATGCTTTTTAGGCTAAAGAAGAAAGATCTGACGACTCAGAGTCTGAAGAAGAAGATGAGCTATCTCTTCTTTCTAGAAGAGTAAATCAACTCTAGAAAAGCAAGCAAAGAAGATTTAAAAGTTTCAAAAGACCTTAAAAGGGAGAATCTTCTGGACCCAGAAGATCTGGAAAGAAAAGCATAGTCTGTTCAAGAGTCAGACTCTGAATATGAGCAAACAAATATAGCTTTCATGGCAACTGTAGATGGTGAAGAAGAATCTGCCTCTGACTCAGATTCTGAAGAGGTATTTTCTTATCTAAGTAGAGAAGAACTTGTTTCTAGTCTTTCAGAACTTCTTGAAATGAAAAGTAAACTTAGTATCAAATACAAAAGTCTCAAAAAGGCTTTTGCATCTGAAACTAAGAAACTTGAGATAGAAAATTCTGGACTCAAAGAAAAGGTTTTAAAAGTAACAAAAGATGTTGAAACTCTAAAAACATCTTCTAGTCCAGATACTTCTATTCCAAGCACTAACAATATTCTCAAAGAATATGATTTGAATTTCAGGAAGTTTCTATCTAGAAGTATAGGTAGAAGTCAGATGACCTCTATGATATATGGTGTTAGTGGAAATAAAAGAATAGGTATATGATATGAGGGAAATGTTCCACATAAACTGGAACCTGTTGAAAAGATTGTTATTGAATACAAACCTTTGTATAAATAATTTCAGTATGGATATTCACATGATATTAAATACACATCACATCCTAGGAATTTCCATGTCACACACACCAGGAAATATTCTGTTGCACATTCTGATACTTCTTATGCTAAACCTCATTTCAATTAGAACATGAGAAAAACTAACCCCAAAGGACCCAAGAGAGTGTGGGTACCTAAGGATAAAATAATTCATGTTGCAGATCTCCTTAACAGCATAAAGGACAAACATGTCATGGTACCTGGACTCTGGATACTCACAAAGTCTGGAAGTTAAATATGGAAGAGACGTAAAGTTTGGAGGGAACCAGAAGGGCAAGATCATAGGCTCTGGAACCCTTGGTATTGGTAACTCTCCCTCTATAACTAATGTTCTGGTAGTTGATGGATTATCTCATAATTTATTGTCCATAAGTCAATTAAGTGACAATGGTTATGACATAATCTTTAATCAAAAGTCTTGTAGAGATGTTAGTCAAAAGGATGGCTCAATCCTATTTACAGGCAAAAGAAAGAACAACATTTATAAGATTGATCTTTCATATCTTAAAAATCAGCAGGTTACTTGCCTTCTTTGTGTTAATGAAGAGCAGTGGGTCTGGCATAGAAGATTGGGTCATGTTAGCATGAGAAAAATTTCTCAGATTAACAAACTCAATCTGGTCAGAGGACTCCCTAATCTGAAATATAAATTAGATGCTCTTTGTGAAGCATGTCAGAAAGGGAAGTTTTCAAAATCCGCTTTTAAATCTAAAAATATTGTTTCTTCTTCAAGGCCTTTAGAACTTCTGCATATTGATCTGTCTGGTCCAGTCAAAACAGCATCAATCAGAGGCAAGAAATATGGATTAGTCACTGTAGATGATTACAACAGGTGGACATGGGTAAAGTTCTTAAAACACGAGGATGAGTCACATTCTGTGTTCTTTGATTTCTGCAAATAGATTCAATATGAGAAAGAGTGTAAAATCATAAAAGTCAGAAGTGATCATGGTGGTGAATTTGAGAACATATTCTTTGAAATTTATTTCAAAGAAAATGGTATTGCCCATGATTTCTCTTGTCCTAGAACTCCACAACAAAATGAAGTTGTAGAACGAAAGAATAAGACTCTTCAAGAAATGGCCAGAACCATGATCAATGAGACTAATATGGCTAAACATTTATGGACAGAAGCAATTAACACAGCATGTTATATTCAGAATAGAATCTCCATAAGACCTATTCTACATAAGACTCCTTATGAATTGTGGAAGAACAGAAAACCCAACATTTCATATTTCCATCCTTTTGGATGTATTTGTTATATTTTGAATACTAAGGCCTACAGAGTATACAATACTGAAACTCTGATAGTTGAGGAATCAATCAATGTCAGATTTGATGATAAGCTTGGCATTGAAAACCCAAAGTAAAATGAGTATTTTGCAGATATAGATATCTCTGATCTAGATAATGAAGAACCCAGAGGAAAGGATGATTCTAAAGATAAAGTTGCTGCTTCTTTAGAGAATCTCAGAATATCTGAAGAACCAACAGTCAGAAGATCTTCAAGAATCAACTCAGCTCATCCATGGGATGTCATTATTGGAAAGAAAGATGATCCCATCAGAACAAGATCATTTCTAAAGAACAACGCAGAGTCTCTATTTGGATTAGTGTCTCTAATTGAGCCAACATCTGTTGATGAAGCTCTGGAAGATACTGATTGGTTTATTGCTATGCAAGAAGAGTTAAATTAGTTTGCAAGAAATGATGTGTGGGATCTGGTTCCAAGACCTAAAGTGTCGCGGGCGAAAAATCGTTTTGTTCCTCTTTTTTGTGGGATGAGACACCTGATGCCTTCTTTGGGCTCGAGTGCTCAAAAAAAATGATTTTTCTTTTGTACCGACCAAACTTTTTATTGTTTCCAAAAGAGGAAAAGGAAAAAAGCTGCAATAACCTAAAAAGTGGGGGAGAGATTCCGGGTAAGAGGGTTGGTTATACGAAGGGAAGGTATTAGCACCCAACGTATCTATAGTACTCTATAGGTTTCTTTGTTTTGTTTATTCCATTCTTGTTGTGGTGGAGGTTCTTGTGAGAAAGAGGTGGGACCTAAGGTGTTTGTTTGATTATGCTCGCAAAGATCATCGCGATCCTCTGCATACATATCCCTTAGAGGGAATCAGAGCATCTGTAGCTCGGGGTCTACGGGTGCTAAGGTTTGAGTGGTTTGAGAGAGAAGTTTTGTTTTGCTCGCCAAGGATCGACCTTGTGCCTACGTATTCTCAAAGGGATGTTGAGAAAGTCAGAGCAATCGTAGTTCCCACTTATGCTAGTGGAAGCAAAGGAAAATAGATAAATGTCGTCTAAATGCTAGATGTATCTAATCTATATCATCACATACATCTGTTTGATTTTTGTTTGAAAATCTTTTCATTATAAGCCCGGGGCCATGCCACTTAGGGTGCTTAGAATGATAAAGATGTTTTTGTGTTTAACCAGCCTTGTGGCAAAAGTTTCAATGAAGTCAGCCTTGTGACAAAAACTTTGATTAATCAGCCAGCCTTGTGGCAAAAGTTTCAATGAAGTCAGCCTTGTGACAAAAACTTTGATTAATCATCCAGTACGGTGGTAAAACAGTTTGATTGATTAACCAGCCTTGTGGCAAAAAAGTTTGATTGATTGATTGATTGTTTGTGATGATATAGAAGAGATACTCCTAGCATAGAGATGATAAATGTCTAATCTCCTAGGGTATTTGATTTGGATATTGGGGATGCTTATAAGAAGCCCGTGGGTCCTTGTACGAAGCCCAAGAGGAGGCTATCCGAGGGTCCTTGCATTGTAAGCCCAAGAGGAGGCTATGGGAGGGACTATCGAGGGTCCTTGCATTGTAAGCCCAAGAGGAGGCTATGGGAGGGTCACTCGTTTGTACAAAGCCCAAGGGGAGGCATGGTATAGTTGGTTTGAGCTCTTAGAGCGATTTCACCGGGAAACCATACTCTATGTCCTAACCTAAACTAGTGGAGATTCTTTGCACGAAGCCCAATAGGAGGCTATGGGGAACCTAGTGTTGTACTAAGTTGAATAAGCATATATAACACAAACACACATATGAACAAGTACGAACAAACATGAACAAGTACATGAACAAATATGAACAGTTATACATATATGACAAAGTGTGTGTATATAATGGAGTTTATGAAGGAAATATACCTGTAAGCATGATCCATTTGTATACACAGGGCTCGGGACTCACACTCGGGGAGAAGTCCACTTGAGTTTATTCAAAGCTATGTAAACAGGTATTTACAAAGGGGCTTGGGACTTATACCTACATGGAGGCCCATGGTATTTTTTGGGAAGATTTAAAGAAACCTTCATTTTTGGTTTGTTATTCAAAGTTTAAAAACGCATTGATTGAGATATGTACAAAAGGCGCACAATGAAATACCTAATTTCATGTACTGGAATGGGTATGTACAAAAGGGGCTTGGGACTTATACCTACGTGGAGGCCCGTGGCGTTATTTACAAAACATGGTTGATCGTTTTATTTACAGTCGCGTCGTTTGAAAAACGGTTTGAAAGTTTGTTTTGAAAGAAAGTTTATTTATTTTGAATAAAAAGACTGTGTAAAAAGAAAAAGGAGTGGGTCTTATACTCTCTAATATTCGAGAGGCCCCACATCGTTTTGAAAATCAATTGATCAATTAAAAGATTTAATCAAAAGTTTCAAAAAGAAATGGTTCATTGTTTTTGAAAAGAACCGCGATCACTCGTTTTAAAACGATTTGAATTTTGAAAGAAGTCAATTTAATCAAAAGATCATCCTCAATTAACACTTAGATGATTAGGATTTGCTTCAAAAAATATTTACAAGTTACTAAGTTTGAAAATCAAATGAAAAATAGTATTTAAAAGTATTAAAATTACTTAAAAACAAGTCATTTTAAAACTATTTAAAATGTATCAAATAAATATTTTTTGATGATTTTTTTTGATATTCTTAAAATATATATATTAAATGAGAGGTGTGTAAAAAATGAATGAAAAATGAATTGATTTGGTTAGTTAAATAATTAATTGAAGTTTGTTAAAAAATGAAAGAAAAATAGTTGTAAAAAAAATGGTTTTGGTCCCTAGAGGTGTTGAACCCACGCCCTTGTGTTTACCAGCCAAAACACTTGCCAACCCAGCTGCGCGCGCAGCTTGTTATTATAACAACTTCGTTTAATTATATTTGAAAACTGATATTTGAAAATTATGAACAGAAAATGGCGCCAAGAACACCATCCCCATTTGATTTTGAAAATTCTTGAAACTGAACCAAATTGATCAAGTGAAGTGTCTATCTTGCTCGGTTTTGGACGAGGAACATGATGATAGCATTTAATTTCATTTATTTTCACTCTAAGACTATCAATTTTCTGATGAACACGAAGAACCCTAGAACTGAAATTCAATGTGAAATCGTGTATGATCATGTTATGATGCAATTGATTGAGGGTTAATGATCCTCATAGGTGCAGAAACAAGATGGTATGCTCATATTTCATTTATGATGCGTGCAAGTATGAGTTTGAAGTTCAAGTGCACTTACCTCAAAAACGGCCAAACTGAGAATTGGATTTTGATCTGGAGATGTTACAGATGCTTTGTATCAATCTGAATAGCTTCAATGATGATTATGGAAGGTGTCTGGATGCTTGGAACCATATGAATTCATCTGTGCTAAGCTGTGGTACCCGAACTGCATAACCTTGGAGTGTGAATCGAATCTGAAGATTATGAGGTTACAGATCATATGTGAGTGTTTGGATAGTTCATATGTGATATATGTGAGGTGTTAGAAGTGTTATTTTGGACAGAAATGATCTTGAATGGATTTTGGCATGATAAGGCTTAGATTATGCATATTTGAGAAGTGAGGTAGTGATTTTGAGTTTGAGATGTTTTTAGAGTGTGTGAGTGGATCAAACACATCCCATATGATGTTTGGGGTTTGTGGGAAGCATCACTTTGGTCAGAAATTCAAAGGTTTAGAGGTTGAGCATTTTACCTCTTTGAAACTTAAGAAACTTGCATTCTAAGAAAGAAAGAGAAAGCCTATAATTTGTGTGACTTTGGTGTGATTTTGAATGAAGTTTGGACCTCTATTTATAGGCCAAAGAGTCTGCACTCAGAGCTTTGCAACTTGCTTCAAAGTTTGATGATTTGGCTTAAGGGATAGAAAGGAATCTTTCACATTTAATGCAATGGTTAAAAGTAACTAAACCATGGTTATTTTGGCCAAGCTTCTTATCTCTTTCCTATCTGATCTTAAACCAGAAAATATCATTCAATCATTGCTTTGGTGTGTCATTACTTGCATTATTTGGCAAATTGGTTCATAACTTTGCAAAAATGGCTTGAAATTTCAAGTGAAAATGGTCACTAATGTCAAAATTCAAAACCATAGCTACACTCCATATTTTTTCATGCTCTTGGACATTTTGGAAAGCTCATATTACATACTTCAAAACCCTAGTTGAAAGTTTCTTCAAGATCTTTAAGGAAGTGGGTGAAAAAGATCCATGAATTTTGAGAAAAATGAGGTTTTAAGTGAAGTTTTCAAAAGATACCAACTTTGAAGCTCCATATCTCTTAAATGGTTGATCTTATGGAAAAAAATTATATGTGACAAAGTTGTTCATTGGATCAAAATCTACAACTTTCATGTTGGAAGTTTTTTTCAGTTTGTAGGTGAAATTTTGAGAAATTCCCTTTCAAAGTTTGGAAAAAACCATGAAAAACACTTAGAAATTTTTCTAAGTATGAAAGTCAAACTTTTGACTTTTTGATTCTTGATTGATTTTCTTGATTTTTCTTGACCAAATGACTTCTCATATCATATATTGATGATTTAAAACTTCAAAAGTCATGGTTGACCAAAATTCCCCAAAAGTCAATGGTGATTCTGTACAGTTGACTTTTTTAGACGAATCGCGTTTCTGGAGATTTCAAATGAAACAGGTTATCCTCACCAAATGAGTGGTATGAATGGATCATATTGAAGCATTAGAGGATATTGAGCCATGGTTTGAGTTGTGGCACCATGCCTTGATTAAAAAGTCAGTTATTCAGTGAATTAGGTCAAAACCCTAATTGTCGACTTGATGAAATTGATGACTGTGGACCTTGAATTGAGATGCAATTCCCATGGGATATTGTCATAGGGATTATTTGAGGATGATTGAAACCTTTGATTGACTTCCTGGGGATTTTTAGGGTTTCCCAAATGTGATCCCTGATTTCAGTCCCTGATAGTTCAAAACCCTGATCTGAGGATTTGTCTGATCAATCTTTGTGTAGGAGATGTTATGAGCCAATGGATTAGGTCAAAATGATGCACTTGAGGTCTTGATATCATGTCCCAAGCCATTAGGTCAAATTCTGAGCAAAAGTCAGGAGTGTGCTGTCTTCAGTCAAAACCCTAATTCAGTCGACTCAAAGCTGTTGAGCTTGTTGAAATGAATCTCTGAGGACCAAATGTTGATTATTGATGAAGATGATTCATTTGAGATGAAGGGAGAACAAAACCCTAATTGAGTGTTATTTGCACTGATGAGTGATTTCCTGATTAAATCCTGCTGAGTCACAAGTAGCAAACACAAGCTATGCAATTTGTTAGAGATGCAAATGATGCATATGCAAATGATATGAGGTGGTATCTTAGGTCAAAAATTGGGGTATGACATAAAGGATTTAATATTATTGGAACAAAGTGGGTTTTCAGAAATAAGCTAAATGAAAAAGGTGAAGTAATCAGAAACAAGGCCAGACTGGTTGCTCAAGGTTATAGTCAACAAAAAGGTATTGACTATAATGAAACTTCTGCACCAGTTTCCAGGTTAGAGTCTATAAGATTATTAATTTCATTTTCCACTCAGAATAACATCACTTTGTATCAGATGGATGTTAAGAGTGCATTTTTAAATGGTTATATAGATGAAGAAGTTTATGTTCACCAATCTCCAGGTTTTGAAGACTCTAAGTCTCCAGAACATGTTTTCAAACTTAAGAAATCATTATACAGTCTGAGGCAAGCTCCTAGAGCTTAGTATGAAAGATTAAGTTCTTTCCTTCTACATAATGGTTTCGCAAGAGGAAAAGTAGACACAAATCTCTTCTGTAAAACATTTAAAAAGGATATTTTAATTTTCCAAATTTATGTTGATGATATTATATTTGGAACATCTAATGCATCTCTTGGAAAGGATTTTTTCTAAGTCTATGCAGGCAGAGTTTGAAATGAGCATGATGGGAGAGCTAAAATACTTTCTAGGCATTCAGATAAACCAAACCTCTGAAGGTACTTACATACATCAGACGAAGTATGTCAAGGAACTTCTGAAGAAATTTAAATTATCAGACTATAAGGAAGCTAAAACTCTAATGCATCCAACTAGCATTTTAGGTAAGGATGAGGTAAGTAAGAAGGTAGATCAGAAGATCTACAGAGATATGATAGGATCTCTTCTCTATCTGACTGCTTCTAAGCCTGACATCTTATTTAGTGTCTGTTTGTGTGCTAGATTCCAATCAGATCCTAGAGAATCTTACTTAACTGTTGTTAAGAGAATTCTTAGGCATCTGAATGGTACTACTAATATTGGTTTGTCTTACAGAAGATCTGAAGAATTCAACTTATTAGGTTGTTGTGATGCTGATTACGCTAGAGATAGAGTTGAAAGGAAAAGTACTTCTGGAAGCTTTCAGTTTCTGGGAAGAAATCTGATCTCCTGGTACAGCAAGAAACAAGCCACAATTGCATTGTCTACAACTGAAGCAGAATATGTAGTTGTTGCTGGATGTAGTACACAAATGCTCTGGATGAAAAGTCAGCTAGAAGACTATCAGATATATGAGAGTAACATTCATATATTCTGTGATAATACTTCTGCTAGCTGTCATTCTAAAAATCCCATTTTACATTCTAAAGCTAAGCATATAGAGATTAAGCATCATTTTATTAGGGACTATATTCATAAGGGTGTTCTTTCTTTAAACTTTGTAGATACAAACCATCAATGGGCTGATATCATTACAAAACCCCTTGCTGAAGATAGGTTTAAGTTCGTTCTGAAGAATATTGGTATGGATTTATGCCCAAAATGAAGTGCTTGTGAAGCTCTGATATGTTTTAGTCTGAAGAATATATATTTTTTATTATCAGATGTTCTGATTGTGTTTGTTCATAAGGACACTCTGAAATTGTTATCACTAACGTTTCATGTGCCTAGTATGACTCAAAACTTCTGTTAAAGCAAAACAGCTGTCACCAGTTACCCCAAGATGATGACCACGTGTTCATCTAATCTGAAGGGACAAGCATGCGTGCAGTTGATGAGACGCCGCCCTAGGTAACTGTGCAAAATATTTTCAAATCTTACATTACTCCCCATTAGCGTCATTCATCATTAATGCATATTCTGTAGCCGTTTCTCATTCATAATTCTATTGCATTTTCTTTCAAATCCGTCTCTTTATATTCTTGTTTCAATTTCATTATCCCTATTTTCATTCTCTCCTTCTTCGTTTATGCATTTTTCTTCTCTCTTTCGTCTCTACCAAAACCCTAAACCTAAAACCAGAAAACTCAATCTCACTTCAATGGCTTCCTCATCATCAGTGCAACCAACTCCTTCTCAGCAACAACAACAACCACCACCAAAGTTCACTCCTCCTGTAAGAACATATCCCATTCCAACTGCAGAACTCGAAGTTCTATGTGAACTTATGGTAGATTTTGACAACCTCAGAGAACATGATTTCAATTTGAAAGTAAACATGATGCTTCAAGGCTGGGATAACTTCTTTGACTGTCTCATTGGTCTTGTCTACCCAGATTTGGTGAAAGAATTTTGGATTCATGCAACTATCACTCATAAAGCCATCATTTCTTTTGTTTTAGGTCAAGAAATCTCCATCACAGAAAACCTAATAAGGCAGTTACTAAATCTTAAGGGTTTGGGTGGTGTGACTGCAGCAGTTGCTGGAAGAACTGACTGGGATGCAGTGTACTCTGAAGTGTTTACAATAAGGCAAGGTTCAACCAACACCAAGGATCTGAAGGCCTTCTACAGAATCTGGGCTAAGATTCTTCTGGGGTGTATTCATCACAGAAAGGCTACAGTTTCTCCTACCTACATCAACTAAGATCAATAGTACCTTCTGTACTGCATAGGCATGGGTCAGAGGATTGATCTACCTCATCTTCTGTTAATGCACATGTGTAATCATGTGAAGGATTCTCGAGAACAAGTAAAGCTGAAAAATCAGAAGATCAAGAGAAACATCATCCCTCTGGGAAGGCTCATCTCAGATATTCTGACAGAATCTGGGTTGATAGATTCTCTGAGAGAAGTTGGAGCAGTTCAGGATCTGGCAGCTACGTGTGGGAGTACTCTAACTGCTCACACTCTGAAGAAGATGAAGCTGATTAACAGTGTTAACTCTCCGCCTAGAGTGTTAAATGAAATTATGACCAGAAGATTTCATGTTGATGACTTCCAGATGTTCTTCAAGGAGGAGCATCCCAAAGTCATTCTCTTCTATCTGGAGTCCTGCTTGAAGGATAACTCAGAGTGTGATCCAGCATGGCCGCACAGCATAAATCTTCCTTCTCTGGAGGTTCAAAAAGCTCCCAAGAAGAGAAAGACAATAGGTGAAGTTCCTTCCACAAAGACTAAGAAGAAGAAGAAAACTTCAGGTATTTCTATTTCTAGTTCTGTACCTATTAATGTTTCTGAAATTATATCAACAGATAACCCAGACTCCCTGAAACAACCTAGATCATCTGAATCCATTAGGAAACTGATAGATGACATAGATTCAATAGATGACTCTATTCTAGAATCTGAACTTGAACCATAACTTCCCCCAACACAAAAACAATCCTCTAAATTTCCATCATCTGCCCCCACTTCTTCCAAATGAAAACAACCTGCTCAACCTTCTGAACCCATCATTCTGAACCCTCCGCCTCTAACTGTCATATTCCCCACCTTACCCTCTAAAAAAATTTTCTCCACTACACAACCTCCATCCTCTGAACCTCAATCTTCTGCACCCCAACCACAACCAACATCTCAAACACCTGAAACCCATCCAGCAGTAGACATTCCTGTCTTTTGTGATTTTTCTGATCCATCATCTCCATCATCCTCTGATTCTCTCTTTCACCAACCTCGCAACACAGAACCTTCATCTGATCCAACAGTCGTTGTATTAGAATCTGATCATGAAGAAGAATCTTCTCACGTCTCACCCACTCCACTTCTCCTTCCTAACAGACCTGCTGCCCCTTACCTTATTTCCAAACCCCAAGAGCCCATAACCATCATCAGACCCATCTCAACCCCACCCTCTGTTGATCCACGTTTTCAGTTACTTAATTATAGGGTACGGAATTGGGTGGAAAATCTAAAGGCTGCCTATGATCATAAGCTAGATCATGTGGCTATTGGAAAGCTCTAGAACACTTTCTTTAAGGATCTGCAAGCTGATGTTCAGGATCTTCAGAATATTTGTGTTTCTAAAGCTCCTGCTCCTGCTGGTCTGGCTCTGGATTTTGGGAATTGGAAGGCTCTTCAGAATGTCAGAAATTGGAAGCCTGTCCAGGCAGAATCCTCTGAAGTTGATGAGATGGATTTTGGTTCTGATGAGATAGAGATTGATCAGCCTCTGCCTATGATGGTGCAGAGACCAATACAATATCCTTTTGCTCCTAAGGATTTTGTTCTTCTGACAGGAGATATGAAAACTCTCTTCTCTTGGTTTGAATCTAATCATGTTGCTCCACCAGCTACTCTATCAACCTCAGCCCCTTCATCATCTGAAGCTCCCTTAAGTTCTGAAGTGTGGAATACTCTGAAGGAACTCCAGAGGAATCAGGAAGTCGTGTTTGATCGTCTGGAAAAGCAAGAAGACACCAATCAAGAGATCAGAACTTGGATGCAGAAGTCTGAAGAGACTTCTAGGAAGCAAGCCGAAGATTACCTCTAACATTAAGAAGATGCTAGCCCTCTTAGCCTCCAAGATTTCCTAGTCTTTATGTTTTTAGGACTTGTCTTTTTTTTTTTTTTTCTGCATCTGTCTTTTTAACATTATGTTCATCAATGAAATTTGTTTTTTCCCTTTCATTCTTTGTTTTCATCTGAATCTTCATTATTCTTTTTTGATGGCTGACAAAAAGGGGGAGAAATGTATTACTGAATTGATTTTATTATATCAGTTGCCAGGCTTAAGTCTCAAACATTTTTTTGTTCTAACAAAAATTGCAAAGTTCTGCATCTGTAATTTTTTGCAGGAATGTAATGCTCTGAAGATCTCAACTAGAGGAGAAACGTATTTTAAAATCTATGAATGGAATTCCAAATATCTGAAGCAATCAAAATTTGTTGCTCTGATACGCTAGTTCTCTAAAGAAAATTCAAAGTTTTGATGTTGTCCAAAGGAAGCTCTAAAAGGAAGCTCTGAATCATCTTCAAATAAAGCTCAACTTTAAAGTCTCTTCTGAAATGGAAAATACTCAGGGAAGTCCTTCTATATTAAATTAATCTAGTATTAATTTCAGGGGAGATTATTAATCTCAGGAGGAGATTATTCTATAGATTTTGATTAGTTAGCATTGCTATATCTATTTGTTGTCTCTTTCATCTTTATTCTGGATACAAATTCATATTAATTCTATATGTTTTTGTCATCATAAAAAAGGGGGAGATTGTTAGAACATAAAATGTTCTGATCATATTTTCTAGTTTTGATGATAACATTAGGAATGAATTTTGTATAAGACAATGTGGTACTCTAATAAGTTACTTTTTCCATTTCAGGAAAAGTGTAAAAGAGTATGAAATATCTTATCTTTCAGAAGCTATGACCCATATGTTCTGGATGGCTACATCAGAACATGGTCCTGAAGACATCAGAACATGGTCTTGAAGTTATCAGATCATGACTATTAGAAGCAAGCTCTAAAGATCTGAAGGTATCATGATCTAAGGAACTTCCATAGTCTGAAGCTCTGAAGTTCTAACTTGCACCAAACGCTGGAAACTCTGATGAACAAAGAAAATCACAAAGTCTGCTTCCAGAAGAAAGCAAATGATGAAAAGCTAGAAAGGCTAGTCTGTGTGTCTGACAAAAGGAACGTTAGAAGTATGGCTACAAAAGGCAAAGTCAGAAAAAGTAGTTGAAGCAAGGCTCGAGGTAGTTGACAAAAGCATGTTACATTAAATGCAAACATTGTATTGTTTACGCAAAGCATTAAATGCAGAACTGTTCAACAGTCACATTCTCATGCCTATAAAAGGAACTAGTCAGCCAAAGAAAAAGGCTAGAGCTTACGTTACAAACTCACAACACACTCTGAATCTTTCTCACGCAAAAAACTCTTGAACAAAGCAAGCAATCTTCATCTTTAAGCTCACATACTTTTGTATATTTAGTGAGTTCTAGAACATAAACTTAAGAGAAAAATCACTTAGTGATTACAGCTTTTTAAAAGCATCATTAATCTCTGTATTTGATTATATCTTTGCAAACCAAAATTCCTTGAGTGATCAAGTTGTGATCTGTAGACTCAAGAAGACTTAGAGGTTGATCTAAGTGGAGAACCATTGTAATCAGTTTTTGATTAGTGGATTAAATCCTCAGTGGAGGTAAATCACCTGTGAGGGTGGACTGGAGGTAGTTTGAGATCAAATGAACCAGGATAAAAATAATTATGTTCATTATTTTTATTTGCCAAAAAGAAACAACCCTTATTCAATCCCCCCTTTCTAAATGTTTTTCACTCCTTCACACATGATTACTCCCCAAGGTACAAGCATTTTAGTCAATTTGCTCCTTTAGGAGGGGAGCAGATAACTACACAGCTACTTGGAGATTGGGTTTCAATTGGACACAACAGTCAATGGTTGTGGTATTCTGTTTATGCAATTAAGATTCATAAGACATTCTAATCACTAAGTTTTTATGGCTTCTTTATCGCAATTAACAGCAAGCAAGTCAGCTGGCGCATAAGGGCATTAGTGGTGTCAGACTGGATGAGATGCTTTATTTTTGGGAGGGACTCGAGTCAAATCTGAAGGAAATCAAAAAGCTCTTCAATCTCGAATTTATTTTGATATAGGAAATTTTCTGTTTCAATTCCTGATTCTTTGAATAAGGCAAGCAGACTCTCAGCTAGAATGTTGGTGCTGGGATTTATTATTATCCTTGTCACTTTTTACTTCGTGTACAAATTTCTTACACACCCTTTTCCCTTTTGTTTTTGTGATTTTGGTATTGGCATTGTAATACTTTTGCTCAAACTTTGCTGGAATGAACGGTAGAGTGAATAATCACTTAAATACATTATCACGTTTCTTGTGTATTGTCTATTGCAATAGGTTGATACATGTTCAATGTGAACTAGTAACAAACCCGTGCGACAGGTTCTGTTCGGTTATGCGAATTTAGATACATCATTTATTTTAAATAAAAATGTTAAAAAAGAAAAATATTTAGATAAATAATTGATTCTTTCGTATATAAAAATATTTAGATCAATAATAGATTTTTTTTCCGTATAACATTTTTGGATTAAAAATATTTAACCATAAATACCATTTCTCGTATATAAAAATATTTAGATCAATAATAAAGTTTTTTTCCGTATACAGACTTCATTTTTGTTTAGGTATCATTTACAAAAATAGTTAGATCAATAGGAAATTTCGTATATAAAATATTTGGGTTAAATATACAACACCCCCTGTAATATTAGCGAGATTTGTTTTTAGCCCCTGATAAAGTTATTTTTGTAAAAACCCCCTCGCAATTTCCAGATTCTCTCAGATACACCCTTGACTGCCACATTGCAGCAAATATTCTCTTCAAATTGTAGTTTTTAAATCCATGGTATTTTTTATTTCCACGTCATATTTTTTCTCAGTTTTTATGTTTGTAATATTTTTTATGAATTTATATTTAAAAATTAATTTATAAGTTTCTTAATATTTTTTTATGAATTTATATTTAGAAATTAATTATTAAAATATTGTTGATGGGCTTAAAGCCAAATATATTTCAATAGGCCCATTCCTTGGAGTTTTAGTTAGTGATGTATAAAATAGATATATAAACTCCTAAGTTTTATGAAATAATTTTGAAGTGAGACTCTAACTAACACTGAAACTCACATTTGTTCCATCCTCCATGTCATCACCTTCTCATAACCGGTATATGCAGCGATACTACTCAGCATCAGCACGAGAATTGACACGATTAACTGGTATATAATGGTCTTCTCTTTTATCCAGTTCTTATACCTACAAGATTGATATAATATTATAGCTACATACACACATAAATTCAACTAAAGTACATTCCTATAATATTAACCATCAATGTTTCTTTCTATCATACTAGTAAGGTTACCAAAGTACCATTCCATTATTTCAATGAAAACCATGTTCCTAGAGAATCACTTAGAAGGCATCACTACAATTTTGTGAGCTGGTCACTTAATTGGGTCATAAATAGATTTTTTTCCGTATACAAATATGAAAAGAATAAGGTTATTATTTCAAACACAATCTGTGAGCCAGTGACTTATTCATGTATAATAATTCAAGTTTGACCCACATTTTAGCCGCAGTCTTCTCCATCAAGACTTCCCTTAATACTTTATCTACGAGGCACAATATAATGACATTTATGGCCTTATCCACCATCTTAGTTGTTTCAACTTGTGTAAGGCTTGCATTCATCAAGGTCTCTACCTTTAATACTTCTACGCACCTCTGTTGAATTCGTATTACTTGCATAGTCACCTTCCATAATCCATTCTCGATTTCACATTTGAAACCCATGATGCTCACTTATAAACTTAACCCCTTTCCTCCATAATGGACGCCACTTGTTGTGAAATTGATAGAATAATTAAAATCACTTCAAAAGAACTATTCAAAGTTCAACACACCAAGAAATTTGACGTGTGAGATGTAACCCCATGTATTTTCCATTATTTAGTTAATTGGAATTTAAATTAATTATTGGATTAATTGACATTTTATCGAATTATCGGAGAAATTACGAAATTATGGTAATTGGGCCGGTGTAGTGATTAGTAAAGGGGGGGTGTTATTGATAGGGCTTTTGCTAAGTGGAATTATTATTTTCATAAAATAAGGCATTTTGGAAAAGAAAGAAAAATAGAAGCCAAAAGGGAGAAAGGAGAAGAGAACTGAAAGAACATGAAAGAGCTGAGAAAGAGGAAGAGGAAGAGCCAAGAATTTTGGCTAAGGTAAGGGGAGACTAATGCGATTATCATCTATGATGGGATTATGAATAATAGGATTGATTAGGTGGGTTGGTGTATCCCAATTTTGCATGTTATAAATTTTGGGGTTTGAAACCTTTAGGGTCAATTTTCGTGAATTTGATGCAATTTGATGTTTTGAATGATTCTTGATGTTAGATAGACTTGTTTATTGTATGTTAGAATTATGTTTAATCATTGAATTTGACTCTGTATTGGTGTTGTGTTCGTATTGGTACGAATTGGAGATGATTGGAATGAGTTGAATTGCTGTCAAACATGATTTTCTACTACTGAGTATGCTGTAACCGGGTAACAACCATGCTGTAACCGACTACAACAGTGTAAAATAGTTAAGCTGGGCATTTTTGAGTACTGTAACCGGTTACCAGCCATGATGTAACCGATTACATGCGGGTTTTGGAAAATAGCGAATAGGTTGACGTAAAGGCATAATCGGGTAATGCCCATGCTGTTACCAATTACACCTGACACTTTTTAAAAAATTATTTTAAAAATTCATATCTTTCAAACTGTATATCTGTTTTAAGCGCCGTTTTGAGCGTTGTAAAGGTAATTAAATATTTTACATAATAAAATGTTGTAACAGGCAGTAGCTCGATTTTATTTTGAAATCCTGATTTTATTTGTTATGGTGTAGGTGTATATCGGGTGTATGTGTTTGATATATGTGATGGATGAGGTGATCTTGTAAGAACATGGTTGCGTTATGAATGTTGTAATTGTTGTGAATTTGTATAATTGATTGTTGAATGATGCTGAACATGAACATACTGAATTCGGTGTGCTATCAGTGAGTATGATCGGATGATTTTATTCATCTTGATCGGTGTGATGGTGAGTATGTCATATATTTTGCATGCATTCATGATCATTTTGGTGACTCAATCCTGGTGATGTTTGGATCAGTAGAGGCTAATTCACATTGTGTGGAATTAGTGCTCGGCAGGGCCGTATCCTGGTGATGGTTGGATCGGTTTGATGGGTTAATCCCATGATGAATTGGTACCACATGCATAGTGTCTCATTGCATTGTTATGTATGCCGATTAAAACATGAATGGAAGATGTCAAATGTTATAATGTGTTATGATGGCTCGTGTTGGTTATATTGTGTGGATTGATGTGTAAACCATACTAAATTCTGGAATATGTATGATAGGGTGAATAATGTACTTATGAAATTTTGTTGTTTATGATCTCATAACATTTGTTAATTGTGAATATGTCTCACCCTTACATGTTGATATTTTCAGATTGAAGAGTAGCGGCATTGTGCTTTGGTGAGGATAGCTTGTAGGCTAGTCTGTTAGTTTTTGTGTCGGTGTCATGCTCTGGTCTTGTAACACTGGGGAACACTTGTTTTAGAGTTGTGGAATGAACTCTTATTGCATTGTTTTCTTTACTATGTTTCATGGACTGATGAACTAGTGATTTTGGTTATTCAGTTAAAGATTATTTTACGCTGTGTTGAACATGGTTTACTGAATATGCGAATGTGTTTCCCTAAAAAGGCATGACAATTGAATTGGCGTTTTAGTTATTTATTTTGATTTGTAGCATCCTTGTTTCAAGTTTACTCTGAAATTATATTATTTATTCTGCGGGGTTAGAAGGGTGTTACAATAGTGGTATCAGAGTATAGTCGGTCATTGTGGCCAGTGTCTTATTGTTATTATTCCCTTGTATACGAATAGTGTGAGTTGACACTGTCGATACTTTTTTTCTAATGGAGATTATTTTGTGAATTAGCATAACAATGGCTGGAAGAGGTGGAAGAAATGATGACGCAATTATTGAGGCCTTGGGGATGATTGTTGGCGTGCTGGGAGGAAACCCCAACGGAGCTGGGATTGGTGCTAATAGGCAGCTAGGGGACTTTCAGAGGAATAATCCTCCATTGTTAAAAGGCCCTCATGATCCTGAGGATGCTTAGAAGTAGCTGAAGGAGATTGAAAGGATCTTTCGAGTGATAGATTATGCTGAGAACCTGAAGGCGAGGTATCGTACTTACATGTTATCTGAGAAAGCTGATGACTGGTGGGTTGCTACTAGAGCTGAATTGGGTGTTGATGGTGTAGAAATCACTTGGGCCGTGTTCAGGAGAGAATTTCTGAGGAGATAATTTCCTGAAGATGTTCGGGGAAGGAAGGAGATTGAGTTCCTGGAGCTGAAGCAGGGTAATATGTCTGTTCCCGAATATGCTTCAAAGTTTGTAGAACTGGCGAAATACTATACCCATTACAACAATGATGAGGCTAGTGAATTTTCCAAATGTGTCAAATTTGAGAATGGTCTCCATGATGAGATTAAGCAGGGTATCAGGTACCAGAGGATATGCCGGTTTAATGATTTGGTCGACTGCAGTAGGATCTTCGAGGAAGACATTAGCAGGTCGAAGTCGGCTCACTCTCGCGAGTTGGTTGACAAGAGAGAGAAGAAGCTTATGGACAGAGGTAAGCCATATGGTAGAGGTAATCAGAAGACCGGTGATTGGAAGAAGCCTAGTGGGAGAGACTCTAGTGCTCCTGTTAGGTGCTACAAGTGAGGTGAAGCTGGACATCGTAGGCAGGAATGCAAGAGTGAAGAAAAGAAGTGCCTCAAATGCGGTAAGGCATATCATGTTGCTAATGATTGTAGAGGGAAAACCGTGACTTTCTACAACTATGGTGAAGAAGGTCATATCAGTCTGCAGTGTACGAAACCAAGGAATAATCAGTCTGGTGGGAAATTGTTTGCCTTGTCTGGGTCAAAGACTACTCCTGAGGATCGGTTGATTAAAGGTACGTGTCTTTATTTATGGCACAACTTTAATTGCGATTATTGATACTGGAGCGACTCATTCGTTTATTTCCTTGGATTGTGCTAAAAAATTAAATTTTAAAATATTTGATATAAATGGAAGTATGGTTATTGACACTCCTGCGTCGGGTTCAGTGACTACTTTGTTTGCTTGTTTGAATTGTCCAATTAATATTTTTGGTAGGGAGTTCGGAATGGACTTAGTGTGTCTTCCGTTAGAACAACTTGATGTTATCATGGGAATGAACAGGTTGCAATTCAATCGGGTTCATATAAATTGTTTTATGAAGATAGTTATTTTTCCTGAAACCGTTAGTGTTGAGGATTTAGCGATGACTGCTAGACAAGTGGATGAAGTGGTTAATGACGGGGCTGCCCGATAAGTGCCAAAATGTACTTATTTTGTGTATGTAAATAGTGGCACTTATCGATACTTTTGTTAATACCGTTTGAATAATTCTCCATTTTGTGTATAAATACGTATACTTTGTGAATAATTGTATCTTCATATACATTTATACCATTTGATAGTTTTTCCTTTGTTTTTATAGGTATTCATGCTTATTGGAGCCTTGAGGAATAAAGTCTCAAAGGCACGACTTCGATTTTGCAGTTTTGGTGCAAGCCCACTTAGCCACCGTCAAGCGGACTTCCATAGGCTCAAAATAAGGATGACCAAAATCATCATTTTGGTTTCCATTCATTCATTATTGGATAGAGCATTGAATAAGCTTTCCAACGCTTCGAACCGGGCGCAATTCGGAGTTACGGTTCTCAACTTATGGCGAAAACAAGATTTCACTTTTGCTGTCAGTCCGCTGAGCAGAGGGGGTCCGCTGAGCGGAGCTCCAGCGGAGCAAATCAGAGTCTGGATGCAATTCTGAGTCCGCTGAGCGGAGGGGGTCCGCTAAGCGAACCTGCTAAGACAGCAGCTCGTTAAAAGGGGCAAAAATCACATTTTTAGGTTATGGGTTGGGTATTTTTGAGTCCCAACACCATCAACTTCATTCTTAGAGTAGAATTGGCTTAGAAAACAACTTCGGAGGTTGCATAAGGATGATCGGGGGTGGATTGAGCGTCGAACGGAGCTGAAAAACCGGGAGATCTTCGGTTCATTTCTCTTCTTCTTTGTGTATTTCTCTTTGGTTGGGTTTTTTTGTATATTTACTTGAATCTTATGTATATTTACCGATTATAATGTTATGTTTAACTTGCTTTACAAATATGTGTTGATGTTATCCTGGATTTTTGCTCTATGCTGGGGATTTGGGGTGCTTTAGAGATAAACTTCTTGAATCCTTATCTAGGATGATAATCTGTTGGCTCTGAACTCTAGTGATAGATTTAGAGCTAGCATTCACTGTGGGTATCTGTACGTAATGCTTTCGTGTTTGAGCGGCGCGCGAGAGATCGCCGACGCGAGAATACAGATGTTCTCGCGACTTCGCGTTAGAGATAACCTTAGTTGTGAGATGATCTCGTTTGTGCTCCAGAGATGGATGCTTATGTGAGAGATACGTGATGACATAGATGAGTATCGTAGGTTGAGTATAACTGGTTGGTAAGTGTATGTTTGTGAAGAGTGAATATATTTACATTCCTGATAAGTTATTTCTCTTCTAAGAATGTGTTTATTCTTTTCCTGTCTATATCTTTGTTTACTTTTTGCTCATTCAATCCCGAGCTCGAAACCATAGAAACTATTCAATGGCATCTCTCTATCTCTGAGGACGATAATTCCCGGATCAATATTTCCAAATCTTTTCTGTTGCTTGCCCTATACTGCATTCAACAAAATGGCGTCGTTGCCGGGGATGGTTGTTTGAATTGCATCGCAATAGTTTTCGTGGTTTTGAGCTTTGTATATATCATATATATTGTATAGTTCAATTGTATATATACTTACTTGTACATGTTTACTTGTTTATGTTCACCATATAGTTTTACTTGTATATGTTACATACAAGTATACTTTTGTTGGTGAATGTTGGTGAAACATGTTGATCTCGGATTAGCTCTTTACTTACAAATCTTCACTTTTCAACTCGTGCATCCAACATTCACCAACTTTCTCATTGTGTATGTTAATAGTTATATGTGTTTCATGTTTGTATATATGTGTTTGTTCATATACATATTTGTATACTTGTGTTTTCCTTTATGTTCGTTTAATCATTGTATATATTTGTACCAGTAACATTTGTTGAGTGGTTGGTTAGGACACTTTCTTTAGGCTTGTGCGGTGAGACGTCACCATGGCATGACGGGAGGAAGCTACTTTCCAAACACCGAAACAATAAAGGCGTCGAGCTAACGACATAAAACAAGCGCTTGTTGGGAGGCACCCCAACGGTTGTAAAGTTTTGTTTATTTTTATGTTTAAGAGGAATTTAGGTGAAGTGGGGTGTGATTGGAACAGCTGGTGCAATTCTGATTTTTCTGAGTTCTGATGTGCCCGCTAAGCGAGAGCATAGCTCGCTAAGCGAGCATAGCAGAATTTTGTTTTTCTGCTCTGAACCAGTGGGGTTGCCATTCCACCCGGTTCACTCTTTTTCCCACTTTCACCAAGGCTAATTAGTAATATATATTAGTTTTGTATTTCTAATTCTTTTGTTGGTTGTTTGGATTCAAAATTTGTTCGGTGACTCGAAGATTTTTGAGGAGATTTTCCAGAGCTTGAGTGTTTCAACCTGCAGATGTATGGTAGGATATTGTTTTTGAAGTTGTATCATTCAAGGTACTCATTTATCGCTTTCTATAGCATAACATGTTTAGGAAACTTTTCATTTGTACAATTACCATACCATTCATTCTTTTGCATTACTTGCTTGTTGATTGAATCACTTTAGTTCCCAAACCATAAATGTGAGGAAGCTTTCCATTGTTTACATATGCTGGAGGCCGCAATCTTTGTTTTAACTGGATTTTATTATGCTTAATCTTTTGTTTATGTTGATTTTATGAAAGCATGAAAAGGATCAAGGCATTTTGTTACATTTTGAGCACAAATACCAAAACCAAATAGTCAATTCACCTTGTGAGTGTGTGATCATTTGTTAACCCTTTTGAGCTTTTTGTCAATATCCATGTTGTTTTTGCTAAATGCTTATCTTTGAGTGTTTAGTTCTCATTTTTGCATGGATGATTGATTCTTCTTTTTTTCTTGAACCCTCAACCATGATTTTTGGTATGAATTTTTACCTTGCCTAGAAAGTAGGGAGTATTCATATGATGGTGTGGTTGAATTCAAGTTGGGGAAAGAAATGGTTGCTACTTATTTGGTTGTTGCTATGAGGTTGAAAAGAAAAGAAAAAAGTGAAAAGGAAAGAAAAGAAAGAAAGAAAAAAAAAGGAAAAAGTTTTGAAAAACAAAAAGAAAAGAGAACTGAATAATTGTGCTAATAAGTATTGTGATTGGTTTGAGAAACTTGTGGTTAAGGAAGAAGTTTAATCGGAATTTTTTGTTGTTTGAATCTTTGGTGGATTGATCACTCCCTTAGGTTTAGGCAAGTTTTTGTTTCGATTAGCCTTAGGACTTATCCCTTGTTTGTTAACCAAGCCACATTACAACCTTGAAAAGTCCTTGTGAATCTTGCTTTTGTATCTTCAATTTGATTTTTGGATGAATGCATAATTTAATCTTTTGTTTGCAAGATTGTTGGATGAGTGTTAAAAGTCCCTCACCTTTGTGTGTTCTTCATCCATTGATGAATTTTTGCTAGGTGTGATTCATGAAGTTAGCATGTATTGTGTTAGAATGTTTTGTATGCTTTTTGTACTTAAGATGCGTTTCATTTACATGTTGTCGTTGTAGTATAGTGGTAAGTATTTACTTTGTTTATACGTTTTTGTATTGAGCCATACATTTGTTTTTGGTTTTCAAAACCTGTTGATTCACGATTCTTTGGTTTATTACTTTCAATTCTTTGATTTATTTGACATTGTTTGAGGACAAACAAAGTTTCAAGTTGGGGAGAGTTTGATAAGTGCCAAAATGTACTTATTTTGTGTATGTAAATAGTGGCACTTATCGATACTTTTGTTAATACTGTTTGAATAATTCTCCATTTTGTGTATAAATACGTATACTTTGTGAATAATTGTATCTTCATATACTTTTATACCATTTGATAGTTTTTCCTTTGTTTTTATAGGTATTCATGCTTATTGGAGCCTTGAGGAATAAAGTCTCAAAGGCACGACTTCGATTTTGCAGTTTTGGTGCAAGCCCGCTTAGCCACCGTCAAGTGGACTTCCATAGGCTCAAAATAAGGATGACCAAAATCATCATTTTGGTTTCCATTCATTCATTATTGGATAGAGTGTTGAATAAGCTTTCCAACGCTTCGAACCGGGCGCAATTCGGAGTTACGGTTCTCAACTTATGGCGAAAACAAGATTTCACTTTTGCTGTCAGTCCGCTGAGCGGAGGGAGTCCACTGAGCGGAGCTCCAGCAGAGCAAATCAGAGTCTGGATGCATATTTGAGTTCGCTGAGCGGAGGGGGTCCGCTAGGCGGTCCTACAAAGACAGCAGCTCGTTAAAAGGGGCAAAAATCACATTTTTAGGTTATGGGTTGGGTATTTTTGAGTCCCAACACCATCAACTTCATTCTTAGAGTAGAATGGGCTTAGAAAACAACTTCGGAGGTTGCATAAGGATGATCGGGGGTGGATTGAGCGTCGAACGGAGCTGACAAACCGGGAGATCTTCGGTTCATTTCTCTTCTTCTTTGTGTATTTCTCTTTGGTTGGGTTTTGTTTATATATTTACTTGAATCTTATGTATATTTACCGATTATAATGTTATGTTTAACTTGCTTTACAAATCTGTGTTGATGTTATCCCGGATTTTTGCTCTATGCTGGGGATTTGGGGTGCTTTAGAGATAAACTTCTTGAATCCTTATCTAGGATGATAATCTGTTGGCTCTGAACTCTAGAGATAGATTTAGAGCTAGCATTCACTGTGGGTATCTGTACGTAATGCTTTCGTGTTTGAGCGGCGCGCGAGAGATCGCCGACGCGAGAATACGGATGTTCTCGTGACTTCGCGTTAGAGATAACCTTAGTTGTGAGATGATCTCGTTTGTGCTCCAGAGATGGACGCTTATGTGAGAGATACGTGATGACATAGATGAGTATCGTAGGTTGAGTATAACGGGTTGGTAAGTGTATGTTTGTGAAGAGTTAATATATTTAAATTCCTGATAAGTTATTTCTCTTCTAAGAATGTGTTTATTCTTTTCCTGTCTATATCTTTGTTTACTTTTTGCTCATTCAATCCCGAGCTCGAAACCATAGAAACTATTGAATGACATCTCTCCATCTCTGAGGACGATAATTCCCGGATCAATATTTCCAAATCTTTTCTGTTGCTTGCTCATTCAATATGAAGTATAGACTATTGTGGCCAGTGTCTTATTGTTATTATTCCCTTGTATACGAATAGTGTGAGTTGACACTGTCGATACTTTTTTTCTAATGGAGATTATTCAATATTTTTTTTTTCAAAAGTGAATAACACAACTAAAGCGTCATTTTGCAAGCTAAAAGAAATTATAGATTGCAAACAAATGGGCACAAGGCTCAAATTTATTTAATAGGATGGAAATCAGCTAAAGGCGTGATTCCATGGAGTATTTACAAAAGTTGGAAATGGTAATTATGCGGAAAAGGCTACATTGAAAGCAATAACCACTATTTCCCCTAACAACTTTGAGTTCCAACTGTGCTTGTCGCTTCAGATTGGCGATGATTTGATTGAAGATCCTTTGATGAAGTACAGACTCTTCAGGTGACGAAGTATAGACTAATGCAGTTACTTTGTCATAAATCCCTAATTTTTGCCTAGATTGCCCTTTCAGGTTTTCAATCTACCAGGATGATTTTTTTTCTGTTTATTGTCTCTAATTTTTGCCTGGACCGCCCTTTCGGGTTTTCAGTCCACCGAGACGCTCATTTTTGCCTAAGTCGCCCTTTGCGGGTTTTCGACTTACCGAGCTGTTCTTTTGTATTTTTTAGACAAAGTATTTCTTGACTGCATCAGCATTCACAGGATGTGGGAGTTCATCACCATCCATGGTTGCAAGAGTCATGGCGCCGCCAGAAAATGTTCTTTGGACAACATACGGGCCTTCGTAATTAGGAGACCATTTGCCCCTAGAATCTGGTTGAAAAGACAAGATCTTTTTAAGCACGAGGTCGCCTTCTTGAAATTCACGAGGTCGAACCTTTTTGTTGAAGGCGTGTTTCATCCTTGCTTGGTATAACTGTCCATGGCATAGAGCAGTCATACGTTTTTCTTCGATTAAGTTCAACTGATCGTATCTACTTTGACACCATTCAGCCTCTGATAACTTAGTTTCCATGAGGACTCTCATTGATGGTATTTCAACTTCTACGGGGAGCACAGCTTCCATGCCGTATACTAGAGAAAAGGGAGTTGCCCCTGTTGAAGTACGCACTGAAGTACGGTACCCATGTAAAGCAAATGGCAGCATTTCATGCCAGTCTTTGTAAGTGACGACCATTTTCTGGACGATCTTCTTAATGTTCTTGTTAGCAGCTTCAACAGCGCCGTTCATTTTTGGTCTGTAAGGAGAAGAGTTATGATGCTCAATCTTGAATTCCTCACATAATTCTTTCATCATCTTGTTATTCAGGTTTGAACCATTGTCAGTAATGATCTTGCTGGGAACACCATATCGGCAAATGATGTTATTCTTGATAAACCTCACAACCACTTGTCTTGTAACATTGGCGTAAGATGCTGCTTCGACCCATTTGGTGAAGTAATCAATTGCCACCAAGATGAAACGATGACCGTTTGAAGCTTTCGGTTCGATCATTCCAATCATATCGATACCCCACATGGAAAAAGGCCATGGAGATGAGAGAACGTTGAGTAGAGTCGGTGGCACATGGATCTTATCTGCGTAGATCTGGCACTTGTGACATCTCTTCACGTGTTTGTAACAGTCTGATTCCATTGTCAACCAATAGTATCCTGCTCTTAAGATCTTCTTGGACATTGCATGCCCGTTTGAATGAGTTCCAAAGGACCCTTCATGCACTTCATGCATTAACATGTCTGCTTCGTGTCTATCCACGCATCTGAGCAAAACCATGTCGAAGTTTCTTTTGTATAGCACATCTCCGTTCAGGAAGAAACTGCCAGAAAGCCTCCTTAGAGTTTTCTTATCTTTGTTTGATGCCCCAAGCGGGTACTCTTGAGTTTGAAGGAAGCGTTTGATGTCGTGGAACCACGGTTTATCATCGATGACTGCTTCAGTTGCAAATACATAGGCGGGCCTTTCAAGGCGCGTGATTCTGACTTTAGGCACATCATTCCAGTGACTGACTTTGAACATGGAAGATAGAGTAGCCAAGGCGTCTGCCATTCGATTCTGATCTCGAGGTATATGATGCAGTTCAACCTTGTTGAAGAAAGTCAACAGACGTCTTGCATAATCTCTGTAAGGAATCAAGCAAGGGTGGAAAGTTTCCCATTTGTCTTTGATTTGGTTGATCACGAGGGCTGAATCTCCATATATGTCGAGGATCTTGATCCTTAAGTCAATGGCTTCTTCGAGACCCATGATACAAGCTTCATATTCTGTGATGTTGTTGGTGCAATCAAATAGCAATCTGGCGGAGAATGGGATATGAGTACCCTTGGGAGTGATGATGATTGCCCCAATTCCATTGCCAAAAGCGTTTACTGCTCCATCAAAAATTAGGCCCCATCTTGATCCAGGATCAGGACCTTCTTCAGGTAATGGTTCGTCACAATCTTTCATCTTTAAGTACATGACATCTTCGTCAGGAAAGTCAAACTTGAGAGATTGATATTCATTAATTGGTTGATGCGCCAAGTGATCGGCGAGAATGCTTCCTTTGACCGCTTTTTGAGCACGGTATTCAATGTCATATTCGGATAACAGCATTTGCCATCGGGCAATCCTTCCTGTTAAGGCAGGCTTTTCAAAGACATACTTGATCGGATCCATTTTGGAGATTAACCAAGTAGTATTGTTGATCATGTACTGGCGGAGACGTTTTGAAGCCCAAGCCAAAGCACAACATGTTTTTTCGAGCATGGAGTAACGAGACTCACAGTCTGTGAATTTCTTACTCAAGTAATAGATGGCATGTTCTTTCTTACCGGTTTCATCTTGTTGTCCAAGCATACAACCCATGGATTCTTCTAACACGGTAAGGTACATGATTAACGGTCTTCCTTCAACTGGAGGAATCAATATCGGTGGTTCTAACAGGTATTCCTTGATACTGTCAAACGCTTTCTGGCAATCTTCAGTCCATACAACCCCTTGATCTTTGCGGAGAAGCTTGAAAATTGGCCCACAAGTAGCAGTCATTTGAGAGATAAATCTGGAGATATAGTTTAATCGTCCGAGAAATCCTCTTACTTGCTTTTCAGTTTTTGGTGCAGGCATCTCTTGAATAGCTCTGACTTTGTCGGGATCTACTTCAATACCTCTTTGGCTGACAATGAAACCCAAGAGTTTTCCAGATCTAACCCCAAAAGTACATTTGTTAGGATTCAAGCGAAGCTGATATTTCCTTAGTCGTTGAAACAACTTCAAAAGGTATTCAATATGTTCTTCTTCTGTGCTGGACTTGGCTATCATGTCGTCCACATAAACTTCTATTTCTTTATGCATCATGTCATGGAAGAGAGTAGTCATTGCCCTTTGGTAAGTTGCGCCTGCATTCTTTAATCCAAACGGCATCACTTTGTAGCAAAAGGTACCCCATGGGGTGATGAAAGATGTCTTCTCCATGTCTTCAGGGGCCATCTTGATCTGATTATAACCGGAGAACCCGTCCATGAAGGAAAAGACGTTGAACTTGGCGGTGTTATCAACCAGCATGTCAATATGTGGTAATGGAAAGTCATCTTTTGGACTGGCTTTGTTCAAGTCACGGTAGTCAACACACATTCTGACTTTGCCATCTTTCTTCGGAACTGGCACTATGTTGGCCAACCATTGAGGATACTCAGAGGTGACAAGAAAACCTGCGTCGAGTTGCTTTTGAACTTCCACTTTGATCTTGTTAGCCATATCAGGGTGAGTCCTTCGTAATTTCTGCTTAACTGGCGGACATTCTGGCTTCAATGGCAAGTAATGCTGAACAATATTGGTATCCAACCCAGGCATGTCTTGGTAGGACCAGGCAAACACGTCAACATATTCTTTGAGAAGGTCTGTCAACTTACTCTTGATATCAGCATCAAGCAGCGATCCAATGGTCACTTCTTTTTTGTCTTCTTCAGAACCCAAGTTGATCTTTTCTAAAGGCTCTTTGTGAGGCAGAATGGCTCTTTCCTCGTGCTTAAGTAATCGAGAGATCTCGTCCGGGATCTCCTCTTCTTCCTCTTCTTCGGCTTCGAACACAGGAAACTCAAAGTTGGGAGAGGGCATAGGGTTATTGCATTCAATGGGTTTATCAATAGTAAATCTGCACATGTGATTTATATTTATTTCAGAGAATTTATGAATGCAAGAGTGTATGCAGATTTTTTTTGAAAAGTTTTTTTTTTTATTTTGGGTTTTTTAGGATTACCATTTCCAGAAAAAAACAAAAAATAAAACACATAATGTAGGGAATTCAAAATGACACTTTATTTATGATTCATCTTTGAAACAAAGCCCTAAACACAAACTCATTTGTCTTGGGCAGGACAAAGAGGGAAACTTTTAAAAACAAAGCCCTATACACAAAGTTATTTGGGCGGAACATTTAAAAGCAAAGCCCTATAAAACATCTCTCTGCTTTGGGCAAGGCAGGAGGTCAAAATAACAGCGAAGTGATTACTTTGAGCGGCGAACAACATTCGGAACGTCGACAGCTTTCCAGTAGCAACGAACTCCTCTGTGTATTATGTATTCAGGAAAATTCTCATCAGAGTGATCTTCAGTATTGACATTGACCGCTGGTCGAGCAGGATTTGAAGGTCCTGGTTTGTCAACCTTGTTCTTTGTAGAGTTGAGACGGTCTTCTTCTACTTCTTGAAGAGCATAAGACGAGTCACAATCTTCAGAATTTTCAGGATGTATTTCCCAGTCTCCAGGATGAAGAGACTCATTGTCAGCGACACTTTCTGAGTCAGTTGCGGGACCATCTTCCCCTTCATCTTCAAAAATGGCATTTATGTGATAATAACCATCTTCAGGATTATAAACCTTGGCAGATGCATTGAATCCGAAATCTTCAGTAATTTCAGGCTGCTGAGAAAATTGACAGGGCTGATAAGCCTCTTCTGGTTGACTGTTATATTCAAAGGATTCTCCCCATCCAGTTGGTTGGATATCCTCAATCGCAATCTTGTAACTTTCAGGTGCAGTATATTTCACCATGTAATCAAATTTTCCACTTGGTTGTCCCAAGGTGTCCCAGATTTCTGCAGGAACAGGCTCAGTTTCTTTGCCATTGGATTTCTCTAAAGGAGGATATGGTTCTTCCTGAGATATGTATCCCGAGTCATTGAGATAACATTTCCATTCTTCTTCAGGATCAGGTAGACCTTCTTCGATGCATTCTTCGATAAGGACATTAACCTCTCGAGGAATTGGGTTAAGGAATCCTCCACTAATGAATGTTTCTTTGATCGGACGAAGGGTTTCATCCTTCTTGGTGCAGTTTGAGAATGTCGGTGAACATCCGAGTCCTGCTCTAGTTTCATTCTTGGTAGGGATCACAACTTGCCCCCAGCCAGTGGTAGTTCCATCTTTCAACACTTTTACTGCCTCTTTGTAAGAAGAGATTGATGCTTTCTTTTTGGAAGACTCGTCTTCTAAAGAGAGACCTTGGAACTGAGTTCCTTCCACATCATCAGCACCAATGAAAGAGAAATTGGATAAATGACTCACCATTAAGGCTTGCTCCCCACTTATTGTTACCAATTTTCCATTTGTCACAAACTTTAACTTTTGATAGAGCGTAGAAGTCACTGCCCCTGCTTCATGGATCCATGGTCGTCCTAACAGACAGCTATAAGCAGCTTGAATGTCCATGACCTGGAAGGCGATTTGAAATGTATGGGGACCAATTGTCATGGGAAGGTTGACTTCACCGATAACAGATTTTCGCGATCCATCAAATGCTTTGACTACTACACCACTGAATTTCATAGGCATTCCTTGGTAAGACAAACGAGCAAGGGTCGTCTTTGGCATCACATTCAAGGAAGATCCGGTGTCTACCAACACATTGGACAAAGAGTCTGACTGACAGTTCATAGAAATGTGCAAAGCAAGATTGTGATTTTTACCCTCCTCGGGGAATTCCTCATCACAGAAGCTTAAATTGTTGCAAGCTGTTATGTTAGCTATTATCCCATCAAAATGATCAACAGTCACATCATGGTCTACAAAAGCTTGATCTAAGACCTTCATCAGGGCTTCCCTGTGGGCTTCAGAGTTTAAAAGCAATGAAAGTATTGAGATCTTTGAAGGAGTCTGCATAAGCTGATCCACAATCTTGTATTCACTTCTTTTGATAAGCTTCAAAATTTCATCAAAGTCAGGATTGACATTGGTTCCACTGGACTGACCAACATCAGTGTTTGTATTACTGACAGGAGTTTCCACATGATTCCCCACTGGTGTATTGACAGGATTTTGTCCGGCTGCAGGAGCAACAGGCTGCTTTGGGGGTAGTGGAGTATACACACGTCCACTTCTTGTTACTCGACTTACATCAGCGATGTTCACGACAGATGAAAGAGTTGGTAAAGGAACTTCTTGTCCATTCTTTATCATTGTTGCATTGTAGTTGTATGGAACTGCCTTGTCAGAGTCATAAGGAACAGGTCCAGGTAGACAAATGATCAAAGGAGCAATAGGAACCTTTGGCTTGTTGTAAGTAACTTCTATGCGCTCAGGCATGTTGAAATGAGGAACGATGACGTTAACTGTAGGCATTTCCGAGTTGATATCTGAGACTAAAAGCTCATGCGGATAACATCCTATCATGTTAACTTCATTTTCATCCCTATTTCGGTAGATCTGAAGAGTACCATTATCCAACAGAACTTGGAGATCTCTTCTCACAATTGAACATCCGTGAGGATCTACACAACATATGCTACAGGAACCGTATTGATGCTGGCGAAAATTCTGCCCTCGACAGAGAGTGGCATGCATTTGTACCAAATCGGCTCTTGAGTAATTGATATTATAGACCCGATATGGACCAGGACATCCATATACCATGTTTACAACATGCCCTCCATGATTGGGCAGCGGATTTGCTTGCACATTAGGATTTAAATTTCTGAAAGAGAGAAGATTAGATCTAACCAACCTCTGAACTTCATATTTCAAAGCTATGCAATGCTCAAGATCATGGCCAGGGGCTCCTTGATGATAAGGGCATGATACCTCAACTTTGTACCACCATGGGAGTTTCTCAGGTACTGGTGGTGGTGCTCTAGTTTGAACGAGACCTTTTTCAATCAAGGCAGGGTACAATTCTGTGTAAGTCATTGGAATCGGATCAAACTGTGGAGCTCTTTGTACACGATTCTGATTATTGTTAAACTGCTGAGCCTGTGGTCGAGGCTGTTGTTGTTGAAACTGTGGGGTAAATCCCGGATTCGGTGCTGAATTAACGACTGGCGCAATAGCAGCAATCTGTTGTCGACGATTGGTATTTCCTCTTGGCTTTCCTTGGGATACCATGTCAACACTTTGTTCTTTCTTCTTTGGGAAACCACTTCCGAACTTTTTGGTTCCCCTCGAAGATCCACCTTCTTTAGTCAGACGTCCGGTTCGGACTCCTTCTTCTAGACGCATCCCCATGTTTACCATTTCGGTGAAATCACTTGGAGCACTGGCAATCATGCGTTCATAATAAAACGGACTGAGAGTATTCAAGAAGATCTTTGTCATCTCTTTTTCTTTTAATGGTTGATTAATCTGAGCAGCAGTTTCTCTCCATCGTTGGGCATACTCTTTGAAAGCTTCATGGTCTTTCTGAGCCATGGACCGAAGCTGATCTCTGTCTGGAGCCATATCCGAGTTATACTTGTATTGTCGGACAAAGGCCTCACCTAGGTCATTGAAAGTCCGAATATTAGTGCTATCCAAGCCTGTGTACCACTTCAGTGCGGCACCAGTCAAACTGTCTTGAAAGTAATGGATAAGCAACTGATGATTATCTGCATAAGTAGACATCTTTCTGGCATACATCACAAGATGACTTTGTGGACAAGAACTACCTTTGTACTTCTCAAAGTCAGGGACCTTGAATTTAGCAGGTATTTGTACACTGGGAACCAAACATAGCTCCTGGGCATTCTTTCCAAACAAATCTTTGCCACGAATAGCTTTGACTTCCAATTGAATCTTGTTGAACTGTTCTTGGAGATCTTCCACAAGATTACGCGGATTTGTGCTATCACCTTGATCATGATAAATCTCATTGTCTCCGTAAGGAACAGTGTGAACCATAGGAGTCGGAACCGTCATAGTGGGTTGAGAAAGTGCCATAGTGACTTGAGAAAAAGTTACCCCCTGATTTGGAGTGAACTGTGAACTTTGTGCAGCAGGCGCTTCAGTTGTGGATGTTTGAACCCCAGAGAAATTATGGCGGAAACCTGTACCAAAACTGAAAGGCGGGCCCCAACCTTCTGGCATAGAGAAAGATGGAATACCGAATGCAACTGTAGAAACTGGAGTAGTGACTTCAGATGTTACCGTTGCTTGACTGTTAGGTGGCGGCGGCTGATTCTGTGCGGCCATTAAGGAGTCAACCAGAGTAGTGAGACTTTCCAACTTTTCCTGAAGAGTGGTCACTGTACCACGGAGCTCAATATTCTCTTGTTCAGAGTGTTCCATTACTCTTCTTCTGCTTGAACGAGTATTGTATCTGTGATCTGATTGCGAGCACGGTCGAGAAACTTTGAGACGCGACAGCTTGACGATCTAATGGAGAAAGATCCAAAAGATGAGACTCTATACAACAGACTCGATATGCAGAATGATGTATGCAAAAAGCAATTTATGATTTTTCCAATTATTTTAAAGATTACTTCCTTGCAAACATTGGAACACAAACAATTCTTTTATTCATTCATTTCATTTTTTTTTGCAATAATGGGAAATGTTACAACATTGGAGCGTAGCTCCTTACAAAAGCAAATGATAAATGAAAATCTAAACAAATCCTAAACATCTTCATCAGATGAAGAACCAAATGCATTGTGCAGCTTGAGCTTCATGATTTCTTTCCCATAGTAAGCTTTCAACTCGGCCTTTTCAGCTCTCAGTTTGTCGACAACATTCTTCCAATCATTAGGAGTCGGAGCGTTGCTTGTCGAGGCTTCAAGATTCTTCTTGCTTTCTTTGATGTATCTTCTGATTGCGGCATCTTTCCGACGAATCTTCTCATCTTTGCTCATGAGCCATCCATCTTGATAATAGAGAGTTTCTTCGTGATCTTTCACTCTTTTCTTCAACTTTCTATTTTCCTCATCAGTTTTACGAAACTTTTCTTCCCAAGCGTCTTTTTCTAACCTCATTTTGGCTAAAATCTCTTGGTATTCTTCCGTAGTGTCAATGGGAATGTTGGGTAGTTGAGACACCAAAGGGAACATGGGTTTTTCATAATCATAAGGCATTTGAAACTCCTTTGCTCTTTTCTTTACCCAGCAGGTATAGGCGTTCGTAGCAATGCAGTTTCTTTCCCCACCTTTTTCTTTTCTTCGGACGTCATACCAAGCTCTCACCATTCTTGTCTTCAACCTTTGAGGATCTTCCCCTTCTCGGTAAAAGTAGCATTCCACTGTGAGACCAATTGGTTTAACTGAATTTGCATACCCGAGTTGTCGTCGGGCTAGGACCGGATTATAGTTAATTCCTCCTTGTGTGCCAATGAGAGGTACGTTGGCGAACTCTCCACAACTATCAATGGTTTCTGTACCACAGCGAGCCAAGGTATACCAATGAATATCATTATTAGCAAGAGACATAAGTCTTCGAGGCCAACGTAAGCCTTCTCGGTTTTCCGTGAAAATAGGGGACTTAGGTAAGTGTGAAACAATCCATTTGTACAAAAGAGGTGCACAACATACAATGATTCCACCACCTTGGCGATTCCTATGATGGATAGAGAAATACGTGTCACCAAGAAAAGTCGGAACAGGGTTTCCATTCAGAAAGATCTTTATGGCGTTGATATCAACAAAGTCGTTGACGTTGGGAAACAGAACCAACCCATAAATGAGCAAGGCTAATACAGCTTCAAAAGCTATCATGCTACCAGTGTCAATGAAATCAAAGGCTTTCTTTATTAGAAACTGCGAAGTCAAACCCGGAAGGTTTCCTTTGGTAGTCCAATTACTTTCTATTTCAGATTTCTTCAAGTGGATACTTGCTGCAATGACTGGTGACTTAGGAATGGCTTCCAAACCATTGAAAGGTATTTTGTCAGACACAGGAATACCCAAAAGATTGGCATATTCTTCCAAGGTTGGTACCAACTGGTAGTCTGGAAAGGTAAAACAACGGTAGACGGGATCATAGAACTGAACCAGAGTTTTGAGAAGTCCTTCATCAACATGAGTGTTCAAGATAGGCAAAAGCTTTCCATGGCTTTTCCTAAAATCCGAAGGATTTTGTACAGAAGATGCTAACTCTTTCAGCCTTTCCACATTAGGCATTTTGAAATCATACTTTTTGGTATGCCTTTTTACCCACTCCATAACTTAATCCTATAATGTTTGCAAAGGAAATTCTCTAAATTTTTTTTGGAAAAATCATGTTTTTATGGGAAAAGATGGGTTTTTAATGAATGTATGAATGCATGGATGCGTGGATGCCACATATTCAAACATGGTAAAGCAAACATGGTAGTTCAAACATGGTAACGCAAACATGGTACTACAAACATGGTAATTCAAACATAGTACACATAGGTTCAAAGGTCCAGCGTCACGAGCATGAGGTCAGAGAACCAAACATGGGATAGTACTAGGGTTTATCACCTGCAAAACATGTTCTACTGATACGTCAGAGTCTACATTTTTCTTTCGGATATTACCGGCTTGCACAACTGAACTTGTGAGCTAGAAATATTCTCAAGAAAAACTCGTCTGAGTGTGGTTCTCCGCATGACAACTATCCAAGTCTACACCTGAATAGTTTCTGCACCACAACCTAATAAGGCCAGGATGGGTTGGGGTTCTACAGCCAACTCAGCTTCTACAGTTCAATGAAAGCAATAATGTCTTCGCAACTGAACTTGCTAAACATATACTACAAACAAGGAACCTCCACTGAGCGGAAGGATTCTCATGCTGACTTTTTAAGGACTGAACTCCTTGTATGCCATACATGACTATACCCTCCACCTAATTCTTATGTGTACTTAATCCGGGTTAGGATTTGTCCATAATGTATCACTTGTAACAGAATCACACAAGTAACAGAACCAAGGAACCACACATGTAACAAGAATAATAAAAACAAAACAAATAGAAATAACCCTTTCTTTGGAAACAATAAAAAGATGGTCCCCAGTGAAGTCGCCATTTTTCTGTCGCGGGCGAAAAATCGTTTTGTTCCTCTTTTTTGTGGGATGAGACACCTGATGCCTTCTTTGGGCTCGAGTGCTCAAAAAAAATGATTTTTCTTTTGTACCGACCAAACTTTTTATTGTTTCCAAAAGAGGAAAAGGAAAAAAGCTGCAATAACCTAAAAAGTGGGGGAGAGATTCCGGGTAAGAGGGTTGGTTATACGAAGGGAAGGTATTAGCACCCAACGTATCTATAGTACTCTATAGGTTTCTTTGTTTTGTTTATTCCATTCTTGTTGTGGTGGAGGTTCTTGTGAGAAAGAGGTGGGACCTAAGGTGTTTGTTTGATTATGCTCGCAAAGATCATCGCGATCCTCTGCATACATATCCCTTAGAGGGAATCAGAGCATTTGTAGCTCGGGGTCTACGGGTGCTAAGGTTTGAGTGGTTTGAGAGAGAAGTTTTGTTTTGCTCGCCAAGGATCGACCTTGTGCCTACGTATTCTCAAAGGGATGTTGAGAAAGTCAGAGCAATCGTAGTTCCCACTTATGCTAGTGGAAGCAAAGGAAAATAGACAAATGTCGTCTAAATGCTAGATGTATCTAATCTATATCATCACATACATCTGTTTGATTTTTGTTTGAAAATCTTTTCATTATAAGCCCGGGGCCATGCCACTTAGGGTGCTTAGAATGATAAAGATGTTTTTGTGTTTAACCAGCCTTGTGGCAAAAGTTTCAATGAAGTCAGCCTTGTGACAAAAACTTTGATTAATCAGCCAGCCTTGTGGCAAAAGTTTCAATGAAGTCAGCCTTGTGACAAAAACTTTGATTAATCATCCAGTACGGTGGTAAAACAGTTTGATTGATTAACCAGCCTTGTGGCAAAAAAGTTTGATTGATTGTTTGATTGTTTGTGATGATATAGAAGAGATACTCCTAGCATAGAGATGATAAATGTCTAATCTCCTAGGGTATTTGATTTGGATATTGGGGATGCTTATAAGAAGCCCGTGGGTCCTTGTACGAAGCCCAAGAGGAGGCTATCCGAGGGTCCTTGCATTGTAAGCCCAAGAGGAGGCTATGGGAGGGACTATCGAGGGTCCTTGCATTGTAAGCCCAAGAGGAGGCTATGGGAGGGTCACTCGTTTGTACAAAGCCCAAGGGGAGGCATGGTATAGTTGGTTTGAGCTCTTAGAGCGATTTCACCGGGAAACCATACTCTATGTCCTAACCTAAACTAGTGGAGATTCTTTGCACGAAGCCCAATAGGAGGCTATGGGGAACCTAGTGTTGTACTAAGTTGAATAAGCATATATAACACAAACACACATATGAACAAGTACGAACAAACATGAACAAGTACATGAACAAATATGAACAGTTATACATATATGACAAAGTGTGTGTATATAATGGAGTTTATGAAGGAAATATACCTGTAAGCATGATCCATTTGTATACACAGGGCTCGGGACTCACACTCGGGGAGAAGTCCACTTGAGTTTATTCAAAGCTATGTAAACAGGTATTTACAAAGGGGCTTGGGACTTATACCTACATGGAGGCCCATGGTATTTTTTGGGAAGATTTAAAGAAACCTTCATTTTTGGTTTGTTATTCAAAGTTTAAAAACGCATTGATTGAGATATGTACAAAAGGCGCACAATGAAATACCTAATTTCATGTACTGGAATGGGTATGTACAAAAGGGGCTTGGGACTTATACCTACGTGGAGGCCCGTGGCGTTATTTACAAAACATGGTTGATCGTTTTATTTACAGTCGCGTCGTTTGAAAAACGGTTTGAAAGTTTGTTTTGAAAGAAAGTTTATTTATTTTGAATAAAAAGACTGTGTAAAAAGAAAAAGGAGTGGGTCTTATACTCTCTAATATTCGAGAGGCCCCACATCGTTTTGAAAATCAATTGATCAATTAAAAGATTTAATCAAAAGTTTCAAAAAGAAATGGTTCATTGTTTTTGAAAAGAACCGCGATCACTCGTTTTAAAACGATTTGAATTTTGAAAGAAGTCAATTTAATCAAAAGATCATCCTCAATTAACACTTAGATGATTAGGATTTGCTTCAAAAAATATTTACAAGTTACTAAGTTTGAAAATCAAATGAAAAATAGTATTTAAAAGTATTAAAATTACTTAAAAACAAGTCATTTTAAAACTATTTAAAATGTATCAAATAAATATTTTTTGATGATTTTTTTTGATATTCTTAAAATATATATATTAAATGAGAGGTGTGTAAAAAATGAATGAAAAATGAATTGATTTGGTTAGTTAAATAATTAATTGAAGTTTGTTAAAAAATGAAAGAAAAATAGTTGTAAAAAAAATGGTTTTGGTCCCTAGAGGTGTTGAACCCACGCCCTTGTGTTTACCAGCCAAAACACTTGCCAACCCAGCTGCGCGCGCAGCTTGTTATTATAACAACTTCGTTTAATTATATTTGAAAACTGATATTTGAAAATTATGAACAGAAAATGGCGCCAAGAACACCATCCCCATTTGATTTTGAAAATTCTTGAAACTGAACCAAATTGATCAAGTGAAGGGTCTATCTTGCTCGGTTTTGGACGAGGAACATGATGATAGCATTTAATTTCATTTATTTTCACTCTAAGACTATCAATTTTCTGATGAACACGAAGAACCCTAGAACTGAAATTCAATGTGAAATCGTGTATGATCATGTTATGATGCAATTGATTGAGGGTTAATGATCCTCATAGGTGCAGAAACAAGATGGTATGCTCATATTTCATTTATGATGCGTGCAAGTATGAGTTTGAAGTTCAAGTGCACTTACCTCAAAAACGGCCAAACTGAGAATTGGATTTTGATCTGGAGATGTTACAGATGCTTTGTATCAATCTGAATAGCTTCAATGATGATTATGGAAGGTGTCTGGATGCTTGGAACCATATGAATTCATCTGTGCTAAGCTGTGGTACCCGAACTGCATAACCTTGGAGTGTGAATCGAATCTGAAGATTATGAGGTTACAGATCATATGTGAGTGTTTGGATAGTTCATATGTGATATATGTGAGGTGTTAGAAGTGTTATTTTGGACAGAAATGATCTTGAATGGATTTTGGCATGATAAGGCTTAGATTATGCATATTTGAGAAGTGAGGTAGTGATTTTGAGTTTGAGATGTTTTTAGAGTGTGTGAGTGGATCAAACACATCCCATATGATGTTTGGGGTTTGTGGGAAGCATCACTTTGGTCAGAAATTCAAAGGTTTAGAGGTTGAGCATTTTACCTCTTTGAAACTTAAGAAACTTGCATTCTAAGAAAGAAAGAGAAAGCCTATAATTTGTGTGACTTTGGTGTGATTTTGAATGGAGTTTGGACCTCTATTTATAGGCCAAAGAGTCTGCACTCAGAGCTTTGCAACTTGCTTCAAAGTTTGATGATTTGGCTTAAGGGATAGAAAGGAATCTTTCACATTTAATGCAATGGTTAAAAGTAACTAAACCATGGTTATTTTGGCCAAGCTTCTTATCTCTTTCCTATCTGATCTTAAACCAGAAAATATCATTCAATCATTGCTTTGGTGTGTCATTACTTGCATTATTTGGCAAATTGGTTCATAACTTTGCAAAAATGGCTTGAAATTTCAAGTGAAAATGGTCACTAATGTCAAAATTCAAAACCATAGCTACACTCCATATTTTTTCATGCTCTTGGACATTTTGGAAAGCTCATATTACATACTTCAAAACCCTAGTTGAAAGTTTCTTCAAGATCTTTAAGGAAGTGGGTGAAAAAGATCCATGAATTTTGAGAAAAATGAGGTTTTAAGTGAAGTTTTCAAAAGATACCAACTTTGAAGCTCCATATCTCTTAAATGGTTGATCTTATGGAAAAAAATTATATGTGACAAAGTTGTTCATTGGATCAAAATCTACAACTTTCATGTTGGAAGTTTTTTTCAGTTTGTAGGTGAAATTTTGAGAAATTCCCTTTCAAAGTTTGGAAAAAACCATGAAAAACACTTAGAAATTTTTCTAAGTATGAAAGTCAAACTTTTGACTTTTTGATTCTTGATTGATTTTCTTGATTTTTCTTGACCAAATGACTTCTCATATCATATATTGATGATTTAAAACTTCAAAAGTCATGGTTGACCAAAATTCCCCAAAAGTCAATGGTGATTCTGTACAGTTGACTTTTTTAGACGAATCGCGTTTCTGGAGATTTCAAATGAAACAGGTTATCCTCACCAAATGAGTGGTATGAATGGATCATATTGAAGCATTAGAGGATATTGAGCCATGGTTTGAGTTGTGGCACCATGCCTTGATTAAAAAGTCAGTTATTCAGTGAATTAGGTCAAAACCCTAATTGTCGACCTGATGAAATTGATGACTGTGGACCTTGAATTGAGATGCAATTCCCATGGGATATTGTCATAGGGATTATTTGAGGATGATTGAAACCTTTGATTGACTTCCTGGGGATTTTTAGGGTTTCCCAAATGTGATCCCTGATTTCAGTCCCTGATAGTTCAAAACCCTGATCTGAGGATTTGTCTGATCAATCTTTGTGTAGGAGATGTTATGAGCCAATGGATTAGGTCAAAATGATGCACTTGAGGTCTTGATATCATGTCCCAAGCCATTAGGTCAAATTCTGAGCAAAAGTCAGGAGTGTGCTGTCTTCAGTCAAAACCCTAATTCAGTCGACTCAAAGCTGTTGAGCTTGTTGAAATGAATCTCTGAGGACCAAATGTTGATTATTGATGAAGATGATTCATTTGAGATGAAGGGAGAACAAAACCCTAATTGAGTTTTATTTGCACTGATGAGTGATTTCCTGATTAAATCCTGCTGAGTCACAAGTAGCAAACACAAGCTATGCAATTTGTTAGAGATGCAAATGATGCATATGCAAATGATATGAGGTGGTATCTTAGGTCAAAAATTGGGGTATGACATAAAGGATTTAATACTATTGGAACAAAGTGGGTTTTCAGAAATAAGCTAAATGAAAAAGGTGAAGTAATCAGAAACAAGGCCAGACTGGTTGCTCAAGGTTATAGTCAACAAAAAGGTATTGACTATAATGAAACTTCTGCACCAGTTTCCAGGTTAGAGTCTATAAGATTATTAATTTCATTTTCCACTCAGAATAACATCACTTTGTATCAGATGGATGTTAAGAGTGCATTTTTAAATGGTTATATAGATGAAGAAGTTTATGTTCACCAATCTCCAGGTTTTGAAGACTCTAAGTCTCCAGAACATGTTTTCAAACTTAAGAAATCATTATACAGTCTGAGGCAAGCTCCTAGAGCTTAGTATGAAAGATTAAGTTCTTTCCTTCTACATAATGGTTTCGCAAGAGGAAAAGTAGACACAAATCTCTTCTGTAAAACATTTAAAAAGGATATTTTAATTTTCCAAATTTATGTTGATGATATTATATTTGGAACATCTAATGCATCTCTTGGAAAGGATTTTTTCTAAGTCTATGCAGGCAGAGTTTGAAATGAGCATGATGGGAGAGCTAAAATACTTTCTAGGCATTCAGATAAACCAAACCTCTGAAGGTACTTACATACATCAGACGAAGTATGTCAAGGAACTTCTGAAGAAATTTAAATTATCAGACTATAAGGAAGCTAAAACTCTAATGCATCCAACTAGCATTTTAGGTAAGGATGAGGTAAGTAAGAAGGTAGATCAGAAGATCTACAGAGATATGATAGGATCTCTTCTCTATCTGACTGCTTCTAAGCCTGACATCTTATTTAGTGTCTGTTTGTGTGCTAGATTCCAATCAGATCCTAGAGAATCTTACTTAACTGTTGTTAAGAGAATTCTTAGGCATCTGAATGGTACTACTAATATTGGTTTGTCTTACAGAAGATCTGAAGAATTCAACTTATTAGGTTGTTGTGATGCTGATTACGCTAGAGATAGAGTTGAAAGGAAAAGTACTTCTGGAAGCTTTCAGTTTCTGGGAAGAAATCTGATCTCCTGGTACAGCAAGAAACAAGCCACAATTGCATTGTCTACAACTGAAGCAGAATATGTAGTTGTTGCTGGATGTAGTACACAAATGCTCTGGATGAAAAGTCAGCTAGAAGACTATCAGATATATGAGAGTAACATTCATATATTCTGTGATAATACTTCTGCTAGCTGTCATTCTAAAAATCCCATTTTACATTCTAAAGCTAAGCATATAGAGATTAAGCATCATTTTATTAGGGACTATATTCATAAGGGTGTTCTTTCTTTAAACTTTGTAGATACAAACCATCAATGGGCTGATATCATTACAAAACCCCTTGCTGAAGATAGGTTTAAGTTCGTTCTGAAGAATATTGGTATGGATTTATGCCCAAAATGAAGTGCTTGTGAAGCTCTGATATGTTTTAGTCTGAAGAATATATATTTTTTATTATCAGATGTTCTGATTGTGTTTGTTCATAAGGACACTCTGAAATTGTTATCACTAACGTTTCATGTGCCTAGTATGACTCAAAACTTCTGTTAAAGCAAAACAGCTGTCACCAGTTACCCCAAGATGATGACCACGTGTTCATCTAATCTGAAGGGACAAGCATGCGTGCAGTTGATGAGACGCCGCCCTAGGTAACTGTGCAAAATATTTTCAAATCTTACATTACTCCCCATTAGCGTCATTCATCATTAATGCATATTCTGTAGCCGTTTCTCATTCATAATTCTATTGCATTTTCTTTCAAATCCGTCTCTTTATATTCTTGTTTCAATTTCATTATCCCTATTTTCATTCTCTCCTTCTTCGTTTATGCATTTTTCTTCTCTCTTTCGTCTCTACCAAAACCCTAAACCTAAAACCAGAAAACTCAATCTCACTTCAATGGCTTCCTCATCATCAGTGCAACCAACTCCTTCTCAGCAACAACAACAACCACCACCAAAGTTCACTCCTCCTGTAAGAACATATCCCATTCCAACTGCAGAACTCGAAGTTCTATGTGAACTTATGGTAGATTTTGACAACCTCAGAGAACATGATTTCAATTTGAAAGTAAACATGATGCTTCAAGGCTGGGATAACTTCTTTGACTGTCTCATTGGTCTTGTCTACCCAGATTTGGTGAAAGAATTTTGGATTCATGCAACTATCACTCATAAAGCCATCATTTCTTTTGTTTTAGGTCAAGAAATCTCCATCACAGAAAACCTAATAAGGCAGTTACTAAATCTTAAGGGTTTGGGTGGTGTGACTGCAGCAGTTGCTGGAAGAACTGACTGGGATGCAGTGTACTCTGAAGTGTTTACAATAAGGCAAGGTTCAACCAACACCAAGGATCTGAAGGCCTTCTACAGAATCTGGGCTAAGATTCTTCTGGGGTGTATTCATCACAGAAAGGCTACAGTTTCTCCTACCTACATCAACTAAGATCAATAGTACCTTCTGTACTGCATAGGCATGGGTCAGAGGATTGATCTACCTCATCTTCTGTTAATGCACATGTGTAATCATGTGAAGGATTCTCGAGAACAAGTAAAGCTGAAAAATCAGAAGATCAAGAGAAACATCATCCCTCTGGGAAGGCTCATCTCAGATATTCTGACAGAATCTGGGTTGATAGATTCTCTGAGAGAAGTTGGAGCAGTTCAGGATCTGGCAGCTACGTGTGGGAGTACTCTAACTGCTCACACTCTGAAGAAGATGAAGCTGATTAACAGTGTTAACTCTCCGCCTAGAGTGTTAAATGAAATTATGACCAGAAGATTTCATGTTGATGACTTCCAGATGTTCTTCAAGGAGGAGCATCCCAAAGTCATTCTCTTCTATCTGGAGTCCTGCTTGAAGGATAACTCAGAGTGTGATCCAGCATGGCCGCACAGCATAAATCTTCCTTCTCTGGAGGTTCAAAAAGCTCCCAAGAAGAGAAAGACAATAGGTGAAGTTCCTTCCACAAAGACTAAGAAGAAGAAGAAAACTTCAGGTATTTCTATTTCTAGTTCTGTACCTATTAATGTTTCTGAAATTATATCAACAGATAACCCAGACTCCCTGAAACAACCTAGATCATCTGAATCCATTAGGAAACTGATAGATGACATAGATTCAATAGATGACTCTATTCTAGAATCTGAACTTGAACCATAACTTCCCCCAACACAAAAACAATCCTCTAAATTTCCATCATCTGCCCCCACTTCTTCCAAATGAAAACAACCTGCTCAACCTTCTGAACCCATCATTCTGAACCCTCCGCCTCTAACTGTCATATTCCCCACCTTACCCTCTAAAAAAATTTTCTCCACTACACAACCTCCATCCTCTGAACCTCAATCTTCTGCACCCCAACCACAACCAACATCTCAAACACCTGAAACCCATCCAGCAGTAGACATTCCTGTCTTTTGTGATTTTTCTGATCCATCATCTCCATCATCCTCTGATTCTCTCTTTCACCAACCTCGCAACACAGAACCTTCATCTGATCCAACAGTCGTTGTATTAGAATCTGATCATGAAGAAGAATCTTCTCACGTCTCACCCACTCCACTTCTCCTTCCTAACAGACCTGCTGCCCCTTACCTTATTTCCAAACCCCAAGAGCCCATAACCATCATCAGACCCATCTCAACCCCACCCTCTGTTGATCCACGTTTTCAGTTACTTAATTATAGGGTACGGAATTGGGTGGAAAATCTAAAGGCTGCCTATGATCATAAGCTAGATCATGTGGCTATTGGAAAGCTCTAGAACACTTTCTTTAAGGATCTGCAAGCTGATGTTCAGGATCTTCAGAATATTTGTGTTTCTAAAGCTCCTGCTCCTGCTGGTCTGGCTCTGGATTTTGGGAATTGGAAGGCTCTTCAGAATGTCAGAAATTGGAAGCCTGTCCAGGCAGAATCCTCTGAAGTTGATGAGATGGATTTTGGTTCTGATGAGATAGAGATTGATCAGCCTCTGCCTATGATGGTGCAGAGACCAATACAATATCCTTTTGCTCCTAAGGATTTTGTTCTTCTGACAGGAGATATGAAAACTCTCTTCTCTTGGTTTGAATCTAATCATGTTGCTCCACCAGCTACTCTATCAACCTCAGCCCCTTCATCATCTGAAGCTCCCTTAAGTTCTGAAGTGTGGAATACTCTGAAGGAACTCCAGAGGAATCAGGAAGTCGTGTTTGATCGTCTGGAAAAGCAAGAAGACACCAATCAAGAGATCAGAACTTGGATGCAGAAGTCTGAAGAGACTTCTAGGAAGCAAGCCGAAGATTACCTCTAACATTAAGAAGATGCTAGCCCTCTTAGCCTCCAAGATTTCCTAGTCTTTATGTTTTTAGGACTTGTCTTTTTTTTTTTTTTTCTGCATCTGTCTTTTTAACATTATGTTCATCAATGAAATTTGTTTTTTCCCTTTCATTCTTTGTTTTCATCTGAATCTTCATTATTCTTTTTTGATGGCTGACAAAAAGGGGGAGAAATGTATTACTGAATTGATTTTATTATATCAGTTGCCAGGCTTAAGTCTCAAACATTTTTTTGTTCTAACAAAAATTGCAAAGTTCTGCATCTGTAATTTTTTGCAGGAATGTAATGCTCTGAAGATCTCAACTAGAGGAGAAACGTATTTTAAAATCTATGAATGGAATTCCAAATATCTGAAGCAATCAAAATTTGTTGCTCTGATACGCTAGTTCTCTAAAGAAAATTCAAAGTTTTGATGTTGTCCAAAGGAAGCTCTAAAAGGAAGCTCTGAATCATCTTCAAATAAAGCTCAACTTTAAAGTCTCTTCTGAAATGGAAAATACTCAGGGAAGTCCTTCTATATTAAATTAATCTAGTATTAATTTCAGGGGAGATTATTAATCTCAGGAGGAGATTATTCTATAGATTTTGATTAGTTAGCATTGCTATATCTATTTGTTGTCTCTTTCATCTTTATTCTGGATACAAATTCATATTAATTCTATATGTTTTTGTCATCATAAAAAAGGGGGAGATTGTTAGAACATAAAATGTTCTGATCATATTTTCTAGTTTTGATGATAACATTAGGAATGAATTTTGTATAAGACAATGTGGTACTCTAATAAGTTACTTTTTCCATTTCAGGAAAAGTGTAAAAGAGTATGAAATATCTTATCTTTCAGAAGCTATGACCCATATGTTCTGGATGGCTACATCAGAACATGGTCCTGAAGACATCAGAACATGGTCTTGAAGTTATCAGATCATGACTATTAGAAGCAAGCTCTAAAGATCTGAAGGTATCACGATCTAAGGAACTTCCATAGTCTGAAGCTCTGAAGTTCTAACTTGCACCAAACGCTGGAAACTCTGATGAACAAAGAAAATCACAAAGTCTGCTTCCAGAAGAAAGCAAATGATGAAAAGCTAGAAAGGCTAGTCTGTGTGTCTGACAAAAGGAACGTTAGAAGTATGGCTACAAAAGGCAAAGTCAGAAAAAGTAGTTGAAGCAAGGCTCGAGGTAGTTGACAAAAGCATGTTACATTAAATGCAAACATTGTATTGTTTACGCAAAGCATTAAATGCAGAACTGTTCAACAGTCACATTCTCATGCCTATAAAAGGAACTAGTCAGCCAAAGAAAAAGGCTAGAGCTTACGTTACAAACTCACAACACACTCTGAATCTTTCTCACGCAAAAAACTCTTGAACAAAGCAAGCAATCTTCATCTTTAAGTTCACATACTTTTGTATATTTAGTGAGTTCTAGAACATAAACTTAAGAGAAAAATCACTTAGTGATTACAGCTTTTTAAAAGCATCATTAATCTCTGTATTTGATTATATCTTTGCAAACCAAAATTCCTTGAGTGATCAAGTTGTGATCTGTAGACTCAAGAAGACTTAGAGGTTGATCTAAGTGGAGAACCATTGTAATCAGTTTTTGATTAGTGGATTAAATCCTCAGTGGAGGTAAATCACCTGTGAGGGTGGACTGGAGGTAGTTTGAGATCAAATGAACCAGGATAAAAATAATTATGTTCATTATTTTTATTTGCCAAAAAGAAACAACCCTTATTCAATCCCCCCTTTCTAAATGTTTTTCACTCCTTCACACATGATTACTCCCCAAGGTACAAGCATTTTAGTCAATTTGCTCCTTTAGGAGGGGAGCAGATAACTACACAGCTACTTGGAGATTGGGTTTCAATTGGACACAACAGTCAATGGTTGTGGTATTCTGTTTATGCAATTAAGATTCATAAGACATTCTAATCACTAAGTTTTTATGGCTTCTTTATCGCAATTAACAGCAAGCAAGTCAGCTGGCGCATAAGGGCATTAGTGGTGTCAGACTGGATGAGATGCTTTATTTTTGGGAGGGACTCGAGTCAAATCTGAAGGAAATCAAAAAGCTCTTCAATCTCGAATTTATTTTGATATAGGAAATTTTCTGTTTCAATTCCTGATTCTTTGAATAAGGCAAGCAGACTCTCAGCTAGAATGTTGGTGCTGGGATTTATTATTATCCTTGTCACTTTTTACTTCGTGTACAAATTTCTTACACACCCTTTTCCCTTTTGTTTTTGTGATTTTGGTATTGGCATTGTAATACTTTTGCTCAAACTTTGCTGGAATGAACGGTAGAGTGAATAATCACTTAAATACATTATCACGTTTCTTGTGTATTGTCTATTGCAATAGGTTGATACATGTTCAATGTGAACTAGTAACAAACCCGTGCGACAGGTTCTGTTCGGTTATGCGAATTTAGATACATCATTTATTTTAAATAAAAATGTTAAAAAAGAAAAATATTTAGATAAATAATTGATTCTTTCGTATATAAAAATATTTAGATCAATAATAGATTTTTTTTCCGTATAACATTTTTGGATTAAAAATATTTAACCATAAATACCATTTCTCGTATATAAAAATATTTAGATCAATAATAAAGTTTTTTTCCGTATACAGACTTCATTTTTGTTTAGGTATCATTTACAAAAATAGTTAGATCAATAGGAAATTTCGTATATAAAATATTTGGGTTAAATATACAACACCCCCTGTAATATTAGCGAGATTTGTTTTTAGCCCCTGATAAAGTTATTTTTGTAAAAACCCCCTCGCAATTTCCAGATTCTCTCAGATACACCCTTGACTGCCACATTGCAGCAAATATTCTCTTCAAATTGTAGTTTTTAAATCCATGGTATTTTTTATTTCCACGTCATATTTTTTCTCAGTTTTTATGTTTGTAATATTTTTTATGAATTTATATTTAAAAATTAATTTATAAGTTTCTTAATATTTTTTTATGAATTTATATTTAGAAATTAATTATTAAAATATTGTTGATGGGCTTAAAGCCAAATATATTTCAATAGGCCCATTCCTTGGAGTTTTAGTTAGTGATGTATAAAATAGATATATAAACTCCTAAGTTTTATGAAATAATTTTGAAGTGAGACTCTAACTAACACTGAAACTCACATTTGTTCCATCCTCCATGTCATCACCTTCTCATAACCGGTATATGCAGCGATACTACTCAGCATCAGCACGAGAATTGACACGATTAACTGGTATATAATGGTCTTCTCTTTTATCCAGTTCTTATACCTACAAGATTGATATAATATTATAGCTACATACACACATAAATTCAACTAAAGTACATTCCTATAATATTAACCATCAATGTTTCTTTCTATCATACTAGTAAGGTTACCAAAGTACCATTCCATTATTTCAATGAAAACCATGTTCCTAGAGAATCACTTAGAAGGCATCACTACAATTTTGTGAGCTGGTCACTTAATTGGGTCATAAATAGATTTTTTTCCGTATACAAATATGAAAAGAATAAGGTTATTATTTCAAACACAATCTGTGAGCCAGTGACTTATTCATGTATAATAATTCAAGTTTGACCCACATTTTAGCCGCAGTCTTCTCCATCAAGACTTCCCTTAATACTTTATCTACGAGGCACAATATAATGACATTTATGGCCTTATCCACCATCTTAGTTGTTTCAACTTGTGTAAGGCTTGCATTCATCAAGGTCTCTACCTTTAATACTTCTACGCACCTCTGTTGAATTCGTATTACTTGCATAGTCACCTTCCATAATCCATTCTCGATTTCACATTTGAAACCCATGATGCTCACTTATAAACTTAACCCCTTTCCTCCATAATGGACGCCACTTGTTGTGAAATTGATAGAATAATTAAAATCACTTCAAAAGAACTATTCAAAGTTCAACACACCAAGAAATTTGACGTGTGAGATGTAACCCCATGTATTTTCCATTATTTAGTTAATTGGAATTTAAATTAATTATTGGATTAATTGACATTTTATCGAATTATCGGAGAAATTACGAAATTATGGTAATTGGGCCGGTGTAGTGATTAGTAAAGGGGGGGTGTTATTGATAGGGCTTTTGCTAAGTGGAATTATTATTTTCATAAAATAAGGCATTTTGGAAAAGAAAGAAAAATAGAAGCCAAAAGCGAGAAAGGAGAAGAGAACTGAAAGAACATGAAAGAGCTGAGAAAGAGGAAGAGGAAGAGCCAAGAATTTTGGCTAAGGTAAGGGGAGACTAATGCGATTATCATCTATGATGGGATTATGAATAATAGGATTGATTAGGTGGGTTGGTGTATCCCAATTTTGCATGTTATAAATTTTGGGGTTTGAAACCTTTAGGGTCAATTTTCGTGAATTTGATGCAATTTGATGTTTTGAATGATTCTTGATGTTAGATAGACTTGTTTATTGTATGTTAGAATTATGTTTAATCATTGAATTTGACTCTGTATTGGTGTTGTGTTCGTATTGGTACGAATTGGAGATGATTGGAATGAGTTGAATTGCTGTCAAACATGATTTTCTACTACTGAGTATGCTGTAACCGGGTAACAGCCATGCTGTAACCGACTACAACAGTGTAAAATAGTTAAGCTGGGCATTTTTGAGTACTGTAACCGGTTATCAGCCATGATGTAACCGATTACATGCGGGTTTTGGAAAATAGCGAATAGGTTGACGTAAAGGCATAATCGGGTAATGCCCATGCTGTTACCAATTACACCTGATACTTTTTAAAAAATTATTTTAAAAATTCATATCTTTCAAACTGTATATCTGTTTTAAGCGCCGTTTTGAGCGTTGTAAAGGTAATTAAATATTTTACATAATAAAATGTTGTAACAGGCAGTAGCTCGATTTTATTTTGAAATCCTGATTTTATTTGTTATGGTGTAGTTGTATATCGGGTGTATGTGTTTGATATATGTGATGGATGAGGTGATCTTGTAAGAACATGGTTGCGTTATGAATGTTGTAATTGTTGTGAATTTGTATAATTGATTGTTGAATGATGCTGAACATGAACATACTGAATTCGGTGTGCTATCAGTGAGTATGATCGGATGATTTTATTCATCTTGATCGGTGTGATGGTGAGTATGTCATATATTTTGCATGCATTCATGATCATTTTGGTGACTGAATCCTGGTGATGTTTGGATCAGTAGAGGCTAATTCACATTGTGTGGAATTAGTGCTCGGCAGGGCCGTATCCTGGTGATGGTTGGATCGGTTTGATGGGTTAATCCCATGATGAATTGGTACCACATGCATAGTGTCTCATTGCATTGTTATGTATGCCGATTAAAACATGAATGGAAGATGTCAAATGTTATAATGTGTTATGATGGCTCGTGTTGGTTATATTGTGTGGATTGATGTGTAAACCATACTAAATTCTGGAATATGTATGATAGGGTGAATAATGTACTTATGAAATTTTGTTGTTTATGATCTCATAACATTTGTTAATTGTGAATATGTCTCACCCTTACATGTTGATATTTTCAGATTGAAGAGTAGCGGCATTGTGCTTTGGTGAGAATAGCTTGTAGGCTAGTCTGTTAGTTTTTGTGTCGGTGTCATGCTCTGGTCTTGTAACACTGGGGAACACTTGTTTTAGAGTTGTGGAATGAACTCTTATTGCATTGTTTTCTTTACTATGTTTCATGGACTGATGAACTAGTGATTTTGGTTATTCAGTTAAAGATTATTTTACGCTGTGTTGAACATGGTTTACTGAATATGCGAATGTGTTTCCCTAAAAAGGCATGACAATTGAATTGGCGTTTTAGTTATTTATTTTGATTTGTAGCATCCTTGTTTCAAGTTTACTCTGAAATTATATTATTTATTCTGCGGGGTTAGAAGGGTGTTACAATAGTGGTATCAGAGTATAGTCGGTCATTGTGGCCAGTGTCTTATTGTTATTATTCCCTTGTATACGAATAGTGTGAGTTGACACTGTCGATACTTTTTTTCTAATGGAGATTATTTTGTGAATTAGCATAACAATGGCTGGAAGAGGTGGAAGAAATGATGACGCAATTATTGAGGCCTTGGGGATGATTGTTGGCGTGCTGGGAGGAAACCCCAACGGAGCTGGGATTGGTGCTAATAGGCAGCTAGGGGACTTTCAGAGGAATACTCCTCCATTGTTAAAAGGCCCTCATGATCCTGAGGATGCTTAGAAGTAGCTGAAGGAGATTGAAAGGATCTTTCGAGTGATAGATTATGCTGAGAACCTGAAGGCGAGGTATCGTACTTACATGTTATCTGAGAAAGCTGATGACTGGTGGGTTGCTACTAGAGCTGAATTGGGTGTTGATGGTGTAGAAATCACTTGGGCCGTGTTCAGGAGAGAATTTCTGAGGAGATAATTTCCTGAAGATGTTCGGGGAAGGAAGGAGATTGAGTTCCTGGAGCTGAAGCAGGGTAATATGTCTGTTCCCGAATATGCTTCAAAGTTTGTAGAACTGGCGAAATACTATACCCATTACAACAATGATGAGGCTAGTGAATTTTCCAAATGTGTCAAATTTGAGAATGGTCTCCATGATGAGATTAAGCAGGGTATCAGGTACCAGAGGATATGCCGGTTTAATGATTTGGTCGACTGCAGTAGGATCTTCGAGGAAGACATTAGCAGGTCGAAGTCGGCTCACTCTCGCGAGTTGGTTGACAAGAGAGAGAAGAAGCTTATGGACAGAGGTAAGCCATATGGTAGAGGTAATCAGAAGACCGGTGATTGGAAGAAGCCTAGTGGGAGAGACTCTAGTGCTCCTGTTAGGTGCTACAAGTGAGGTGAAGCTGGACATCGTAGGCAGGAATGCAAGAGTGAAGAAAAGAAGTGCCTCAAATGCGGTAAGGCATATCATGTTGCTAATGATTGTAGAGGGAAAACCGTGACTTTCTACAACTATGGTGAAGAAGGTCATATCAGTCTGCAGTGTACGAAACCAAGGAATAATCAGTCTGGTGGGAAATTGTTTGCCTTGTCTGGGTCAAAGACTACTCCTGAGGATCGGTTGATTAAAGGTACGTGTCTTTATTTATGGCACAACTTTAATTGCGATTATTGATACTGGAGCGACTCATTCGTTTATTTCCTTGGATTGTGCTAAAAAATTAAATTTTAAAATATTTGATATAAATGGAAGTATGGTTATTGACACTCCTGCGTCGGGTTCAGTGACTACTTTGTTTGCTTGTTTGAATTGTCCAATTAATATTTTTGGTAGGGAGTTCGGAATGGACTTAGTGTGTCTTCCGTAAGAACAACTTGATGTTATCATGGGAATGAACAGGTTGCAATTCAATCGGGTTCATATAAATTGTTTTATGAAGATAGTTATTTTTCCTGAAACCGTTAGTGTTGAGGATTTAGCGATGACTGCTAGACAAGTGGATGAAGTGGTTAATGACGGGGCTGCCCGATAAGTGCCAAAATGTACTTATTTTGTGTATGTAAATAGTGGCACTTATCGATACTTTTGTTAATACCGTTTGAATAATTCTCCATTTTGTGTATAAATACGTATACTTTGTGAATAATTGTATCTTCATATACATTTATACCATTTGATAGTTTTTCCTTTGTTTTTATAGGTATTCATGCTTATTGGAGCCTTGAGGAATAAAGTCTCAAAGGCACGACTTCGATTTTGCAGTTTTGGTGCAAGCCCACTTAGCCACCGTCAAGCGGACTTCCATAGGCTCAAAATAAGGATGACCAAAATCATCATTTTGGTTTCCATTCATTCATTATTGGATAGAGCATTGAATAAGCTTTCCAACGCTTCGAACCGGGCGCAATTCGGAGTTACGGTTCTCAACTTATGGCGAAAACAAGATTTCACTTTTGCTGTCAGTCCGCTGAGCAGAGGGGGTCCGCTGAGCGGAGCTCCAGCGGAGCAAATCAGAGTCTGGATGCAATTCTGAGTCCGCTGAGCGGAGGGGGTCCGCTAAGCGAACCTGCTAAGACAGCAGCTCGTTAAAAGGGGCAAAAATCACATTTTTAGGTTATGGGTTGGGTATTTTTGAGTCCCAACACCATCAACTTCATTCTTAGAGTAGAATTGGCTTAGAAAACAACTTCGGAGGTTGCATAAGGATGATCGGGGGTGGATTGAGCGTCGAACGGAGCTGAAAAACCGGGAGATCTTCGGTTCATTTCTCTTCTTCTTTGTGTATTTCTCTTTGGTTGGGTTTTTTTGTATATTTACTTGAATCTTATGTATATTTACCGATTATAATGTTATGTTTAACTTGCTTTACAAATATGTGTTGATGTTATCCTGGATTTTTGCTCTATGCTGGGGATTTGGGGTGCTTTAGAGATAAACTTCTTGAATCCTTATCTAGGATGATAATCTGTTGGCTCTGAACTCTAGTGATAGATTTAGAGCTAGCATTCACTGTGGGTATCTGTACGTAATGCTTTCGTGTTTGAGCGGCGCGCGAGAGATCGCCGACGCGAGAATACAGATGTTCTCGCGACTTCGCGTTAGAGATAACCTTAGTTGTGAGATGATCTCGTTTGTGCTCCAGAGATGGATGCTTATGTGAGAGATACGTGATGACATAGATGAGTATCGTAGGTTGAGTATAACTGGTTGGTAAGTGTATGTTTGTGAAGAGTGAATATATTTACATTCCTGATAAGTTATTTCTCTTCTAAGAATGTGTTTATTCTTTTCCTGTCTATATCTTTGTTTACTTTTTGCTCATTCAATCCCGAGCTCGAAACCATAGAAACTATTCAATGGCATCTCTCTATCTCTGAGGACGATAATTCCCGGATCAATATTTCCAAATCTTTTCTGTTGCTTGCCATATACTGCATTCAACAAAATGGCGTCGTTGCCGGGGATGGTTGTTTGAATTGCATCGCAATAGTTTTCGTGGTTTTGAGCTTTGTATATATCATATATATTGTATAGTTCAATTGTATATATACTTACTTGTACATGTTTACTTGTTTATGTTCACCATATAGTTTTACTTGTATATGTTACATACAAGTATACTTTTGTTGGTGAATGTTGGTGAAACATGTTGATCTCGGATTAGCTCTTTACTTACAAATCTTCACTTTTCAACTCGTGCATCCAACATTCACCAACTTTCTCATTGTGTATGTTAATAGTTATATGTGTTTCATGTTTGTATATATGTGTTTGTTCATATACATATTTGTATACTTGTGTTTTCCTTTATGTTCGTTTAATCATTGTATATATTTGTACCAGTAACATTTGTTGAGTGGTTGGTTAGGACACTTTCTTTAGGCTTGTGCGGTGAGACGTCACCATGCCATGACGGGAGGAAGCTACTTTCCAAACACCGAAACAATAAAGGTGTCGAGCTAACGACATAAAACAAGCGCTTGTTGGGAGGCACCCCAACGGTTGTAAAGTTTTGTTTATTTTTATGTTTAAGAGGAATTTAGGTGAAGTGGGGTGTGATTGGAACAGCTGGTGCAATTCTGATTTTTCTGAGTTCTGATGTGCCCGCTAAGCGAGAGCATAGCTCGCTAAGCGAGCATAGCAGAATTTTGTTTTTCTGCTCTGAACCAGTGGGGTTGCCATTCCACCCGGTTCACTCTTTTTCCCACTTTCACCAAGGCTAATTAGTAATATATATTAGTTTTGTATTTCTAATTCTTTTGTTGGTTGTTTGGATTCAAAATTTGTTCGGTGACTCGAAGATTTTTGAGGAGATTTTCCAGAGCTTGAGTGTTTCAACCTGCGGATGTATGGTAGGATATTGTTTTTGAAGTTGTATCATTCAAGGTACTCATTTATCGCTTTCTATAGCATAACATGTTTAGGAAACTTTTCATTTGTACAATTACCATACCATTCATTCTTTTGCATTACTTGCTTGTTGATTGAATCACTTTAGTTCCCAAACCATAAATGTGAGGAAGCTTTCCATTGTTTACATATGCTGGAGGCCGCAATCTTTGTTTTAACTGGATTTTATTATGCTTAATCTTTTGTTTATGTTGATTTTATGAAAGCATGAAAAGGATCAAGGCATTTTGTTACATTTTGAGCACAAATACCAAAACCAAATAGTCAATTCACCTTGTGAGTGTGTGATCATTTGTTAACCCTTTTGAGCTTTTTGTCAATATCCATGTTGTTTTTGCTAAATGCTTATCTTTGAGTGTTTAGTTCTCATTTTTGCATGGATGATTGATTCTTCTTTTTTTCTTGAACCCTCAACCATGATTTTTGGTATGAATTTTTACCTTGCCTAGAAAGTAGGGAGTATTCATATGATGGTGTGGTTGAATTCAAGTTGGGGAAAGAAATGGTTGCTACTTATTTGGTTGTTGCTATGAGGTTGAAAAGAAAAGAAAAAAGTGAAAAGGAAAGAAAAGAAAGAAAGAAAAAAAAAGGAAAAAGTTTTGAAAAACAAAAAGAAAAGAGAACTGAATAATTGTGCTAATAAGTATTGTGATTGGTTTGAGAAACTTGTGGTTAAGGAAGAAGTTTAATCGGAATTTTTTGTTGTTTGAATCTTTGGTGGATTGATCACTCCCTTAGGTTTAGGCAAGTTTTTGTTTCGATTAGCCTTAGGACTTATCCCTTGTTTGTTAACCAAGCCACATTACAACCTTGAAAAGTCCTTGTGAATCTTGCTTTTGTATCTTCAATTTGATTTTTGGATGAATGCATAATTTAATCTTTTGTTTGCAAGATTGTTGGATGAGTGTTAAAAGTCCCTCACCTTTGTGTGTTCTTCATCCATTGATGAATTTTTGCTAGGTGTGATTCATGAAGTTAGCATGTATTGTGTTAGAATGTTTTGTATGCTTTTTGTACTTAAGATGCGTTTCATTTACATGTTGTCGTTGTAGTATAGTGGTAAGTATTTACTTTGTTTATACGTTTTTGTATTGAGCCATACATTTGTTTTTGGTTTTCAAAACCTGTTGATTCACGATTCTTTGGTTTATTACTTTCAATTCTTTGATTTATTTGACATTGTTTGAGGACAAACAAAGTTTCAAGTTGGGGAGAGTTTGATAAGTGCCAAAATGTACTTATTTTGTGTATGTAAATAGTGGCACTTATCGATACTTTTGTTAATACTGTTTGAATAATTCTCCATTTTGTGTATAAATACGTATACTTTGTGAATAATTGTATCTTCATATACTTTTATACCATTTGATAGTTTTTCCTTTGTTTTTATAGGTATTCATGCTTATTGGAGCCTTGAGGAATAAAGTCTCAAAGGCACGACTTCGATTTTGCAGTTTTGGTGCAAGCCCGCTTAGCCACCGTCAAGTGGACTTCCATAGGCTCAAAATAAGGATGACCAAAATCATCATTTTGGTTTCCATTCATTCATTATTGGATAGAGTGTTGAATAAGCTTTCCAACGCTTCGAACCGGGCGCAATTCGGAGTTACGGTTCTCAACTTATGGCGAAAACAAGATTTCACTTTTGCTGTCAGTCCGCTGAGCGGAGGGAGTCCACTGAGCGGAGCTCCAGCAGAGCAAATCAGAGTCTGGATGCATATTTGAGTTCGCTGAGCGGAGGGGGTCCGCTAGGCGGTCCTACAAAGACAGCAGCTCGTTAAAAGGGGCAAAAATCACATTTTTAGGTTATGGGTTGGGTATTTTTGAGTCCCAACACCATCAACTTCATTCTTAGAGTAGAATGGGCTTAGAAAACAACTTCGGAGGTTGCATAAGGATGATCGGGGGTGGATTGAGCGTCGAACGGAGCTGACAAACCGGGAGATCTTCGGTTCATTTCTCTTCTTCTTTGTGTATTTCTCTTTGGTTGGGTTTTGTTTATATATTTACTTGAATCTTATGTATATTTACCGATTATAATGTTATGTTTAACTTGCTTTACAAATCTGTGTTGATGTTATCCCGGATTTTTGCTCTATGCTGGGGATTTGGGGTGCTTTAGAGATAAACTTCTTGAATCCTTATCTAGGATGATAATCTGTTGGCTCTGAACTCTAGAGATAGATTTAGAGCTAGCATTCACTGTGGGTATCTGTACGTAATGCTTTCGTGTTTGAGCGGCGCGCGAGAGATCGCCGACGCGAGAATACGGATGTTCTCGTGACTTCGCGTTAGAGATAACCTTAGTTGTGAGATGATCTCGTTTGTGCTCCAGAGATGGACGCTTATGTGAGAGATACGTGATGACATAGATGAGTATCGTAGGTTGAGTATAACGGGTTGGTAAGTGTATGTTTGTGAAGAGTTAATATATTTAAATTCCTGATAAGTTATTTCTCTTCTAAGAATGTGTTTATTCTTTTCCTGTCTATATCTTTGTTTACTTTTTGCTCATTCAATCCCGAGCTCGAAACCATAGAAACTATTGAATGACATCTCTCCATCTCTGAGGACGATAATTCCCGGATCAATATTTCCAAATCTTTTCTGTTGCTTGCCCTATACTGCATTCAACATTGCCGCGTTCATGTTGTTTGCATCAATGGAAGTGAAAGGAAAAGCGGTAAGTAGTGAATTTTCGGTTGTACGTGACTTCCTGGAAGTTTTCCCAGAAAACGTTAGAGAATTGCCACCTAAGAGAGAAGTGGAATTTGTATTTGAATTGATTCCTAGAACTAGTCCTGTGTCAATGGCGTCGTATCGTATGACGGCATCTGAGTTGGCTGAATTGAAGAGTCAAATAGAACAGTTGCTCGAGAAGGAATTTATTCGTCCTAGTGTTTCTCCTTGGGGTGCGCCGGTGTTGTTGGTAAAGAAAAAAGAAGGTTCGATGAGAATATGTGTTGATTATAGACAGCTGAATAAAGTTACTATCAAGAATCGGTATCCATTACCGAGGATTGATGATTTAATGGATCCGAGGTCTGGGTATCACCAAATTCGTGTAAAAGCGGATGATATTCAGAAGATTGCATTCAGAACAAAGTATGGTCATTACGAGTATACAGTGATGCCATTTGGAGTAACTAATGCACCCGGTGTTTTCATGGAGTATATGAATAGGATCTTTCATCCTTATCTTGACAAGTTTGTAGTAGTATTTATAGATGATATTCTGATATATTCTAAGAGCAAAGAAGAGCATGCAAATCATCTTGGAGTGGTGTTGGAATTGTTGAAAGAGAAGAAGCTCTACGCGAAGTTGTCAAAGTGTGAGTTCTGGCTAAGCGAGGTAAGTTTTCTTGGTAATGTTGTTTCCAAGAATGGGATTACCATAGATCCTACAAAGGTAGAAGCGGTATCTCAGTTGGAAGCTCCGAAGTCAGTTCCGAGATTCGTAGTTTTATTGGTCTTGCAGGTTACTACAAAAAGTTTATAGAAGGATTTTCAAAGTTAGCATTGTCGTTAACTAAGTTGACTAGGAAGGGTCAAGCATTCATTTGGGATTCAAAGTGTGAAGAAGGATTCAAAAAGTTAAAGAGAAGGTTCACTAGTGCTCCTATTCTAATTTTTCCAAATCCGATGGAATCTTTTGTAGTATATTGTGATGCTTCATTGACGGGTTTAGGTGGTGTATTAATGCAGAATCAACAGGTAGTGGCTTATGCATCAAGACAACTCAAAGTGCATGAAAGGAATTATCCGATGCATGATTTAGAGTTGGCAGCGGTAGTATTTGTGTTGAAACTGTGGAGACACTATTTATACGGTTCGAGGTTTGAAGTGTTTAGTGATCACAAGATTCTGAAGTATATCTTTGATCAAAAGAGCTTATTATGAGATAAAGAAGATGGTTAGAGTTCTTAAAAGACTATGATTTTTGTTTGAATTATCATCCGGGTAAGGCGAACGTAGTTACTGATGCATTGAGTGGAAGTCCTTACATATGTCTATGCTAATGGTGAGAGAATTGGATTTAATTGAACAATTCAGAGACTTTAGTTTGGTATGTGAAGGTACTCCTAATAGTGTTAAATTGGGTATGCTGAAGCTGACAAGTGGCATTCTTGATGAAATTAGAGCGGGTCAGAAAGCTGACGTTGAGTTAGTTGATAGGTTGACATTGATTAATCAAGACAAAGGAGGTGATTTCAAAATTGACGAGAATGGTGTTATGAGGTTTGGTGATCGTGTTTGTGTTCCTGATGTTGCCGAGCTTAGGAAGAGTATTCTTGAAGAAGGACATCGTAATGGGTTGAGTATTCATCCTGGTGCTACCAAGATGTATCATGATTTAAAGAAGTTGTTTTGGTGGCCCGGAATGAAAAAGGAGATTGCTGAATTTGTTTATTCTTGTTTGACATGCCAGAAGTCAAAGATTGAATATCAGAAGCCGTATGGATTTATGCAACCGTTGTTTATTCCGGAATTGAAGTAGAACAACATATCTATGTATTTTGTTTCTGGTTTTCCAAGGACAGTTAAGAACTGTGAAGCTATTTGGGTTATTGTGGACAGATTAACGAAGTATGCTCACTTTATACCAATGCCAATGGATTATCCGATGGACAAGTTAGCTCAGTTATATATTGAGAAAATAGTGAGTTTCCATGGTATTCCTTCGATTATTGTATCAGATAGAGATCCAAGGTTTACATCCAAGTTCTGGGAAGGGTTGCAGAAAGCATTGGGTACTAAGTTGAGGTTGAGTTCTGCTTATCATCCGTAGACTGGCGGTCAAACAGAGAGGACGATTCAATCGCTGGAGGATTTGTTGTGTGCTTGTGTGCTGGAGAAAGGTGGTGCTTGGAATAGTTATTTACCTTTGATTGAGTTTACCTGCAACAATAGTTTTTATTCGAGCATTGGTATGGCTCTGTTTGAGGTTTTGTATGGTAGGAGGTGTAGGATGCCTTTATGCTGGTATGAATCCGGTGAGAGTGCTATGATTGGACCAGAAATTTTTCAAGAAACTACAGAAAAGATCAAGATGATACAGGAGAAGATGAAAGCTTCTCAGAGTCGTTAGGAGAGCTACCATGATAAGAGGCGGAGAACACTTAAATTTCAGGAGGGAGATCATGTATTCTTTATAGTGACTCCTATGACTGGTGTTGGTCGAGCGCTGAAGTCAAAGAAGTTGATGTCGCGTTTTATTGGTCTGTTTCAGATTACTGAAAGGGTGGGAGAAGTAGCTTATCGTATTGCATTGCCGCCTACACTTGCAAATTTGCACAATGTATTTCAAGTGTCTCAGTTGAGGAAATACATTGTGGATCCTTCTCATGTGATCCAAGTGGATGATATACAGGTGAAGGATAATCTGACGGTCGAAGCATTGCCAATGAGGATTTAAGATCGGAAGTTGAAACAACTGCGTGGTAAAGAGATAGCATTGGTCAGAGTAGCTTGGGGAGGACCACCAGGTCGTAAGGTCACTTGGGAGCTGGAGAGTCAGATGAAGGACTCTTATCCAAAGCTGTTTACTTGAGGTATGTTTTCGAGGATGAAAACTATTTTAGTAGGGGAGAGTTGTAACACCCTGTATTTTCCATTATTTAATTGATTGGAATATAAATTAATTATTGGATTAATTGGCATTTTATTGGATTATCAGAGAAATTACGAAATTATGGTTATTGGGCCGCTGTAGTGGTTAGTAAAGGGGAGGTGTTATTGACAGGGCTTTTACTAAGTGGAATTATTATTTTCATAAAATATGGCATTTTGGAAAAGAAAGGAAAATAGAAGCCAAAAGGTAGAAAGGAGTAGAGAACTGAAAGAACGTGAAAGAGTAGAGAAAGAGGAAGAGGAAGAGTCAAGAATTTTGGCTAAGGTAAGGGGGGACTAATCTGATTATCATCTATTATGGGATTATGAATAATAGGATTGATTAGGTGGGTTGGTTTATCTCAATTTTGCATGTTATAGATTTTGGGGTTTGAAACCTTCAGGGTCATTTTTCATTAATTTGATGCAATGTGATGTTGTGAATGATTCTTGATGTTAGATAGACTTGTTTGTTGTATGTTAGAATTGTGTTTAATCACTGAATTTGGCTCTGTATTGGTGTTTTGTTCGTATTGGTACGAAGTGGAGATGATTGGAATGAGTTGAATTGCTGTAAAACATGACTTTTTGCTACTAAGTACGCTGTAGCCGGGTAACAGTCATGCTGTAACCCATTACAGCAGTGTAAAATGGTTAAATTGAGCATTTTTTAGTACTGTAACTGGTTACCAGCCATGCTGTAACCGATTACAGGCGGATTTTGGAAAATAGCAAATAGGTTGACGTAAAGGTGTAACAGGTAACGCCCATGCTGTAACCGGTTACACCTGATACTTTTTAGAAAATTATTTTAAAAATTCATATCTTTCAAATCGTATATCCGTTTTAAGAGCCGTTTTGAGCGATGTAAAGGTAATTAAATATTTTACATAATAAAATGGTGTAATGGACAGTGGCTCAATTTTATTTTGAAATCCCGTTTTTATTTGTTATGGTGTAGTTGTATATCGGGTGTATGTGTTTGATATATGTGATGCATGAGGTGATGTTGTAAGGACATGATTGTGTTATGAATGTTGTAATTGTTGTGAATCTATATAATTGATTGTTAATTGATGTTGAACATGAACATACTGAATTTGGTGTGCTATCGGTGAGTATGATGGGATGATTTGTTCATCTTGATCGGTGTGATGGTGAGTATGTCATATGTTTTGCATGCATTCATGATCATTTTGGTGATTAAATCCCAGTGATCTTTGGATAAGTGGAGGCTAATTCCCATTGTGTGGAATTAGTGCTCGACAGGGTCGTATCCTAGTGATGGTTGGATCGGTTTGATGGGTTAATCCCATGATAAATTGGTACCACATGCATATTGTCTCGTTGCATTGTTATGTATGCTGATTATAACATGAATGGAAGATGTAAAATGTTATAATGTGTTGTGATGGATCATGTTGGTTGTAATGTGTGCATTGATGCGTAAACCATACTAAATTCTAGAATATGTATGATAGGGTGAACAATGTTTTTATGAAACTTTGTTGTTTATGAACTCATAACATTTGTTTATTGTGAATATGTATCACCCTTACATGTTGATATTTTCATATTGAAGAGTAGCCCCATTGTGCTTTGGTGAGGATATCTTGTAGGCTAGTCCCTTAGTTTTCGCGTCGGTGTCATGCTCTGGTCTTGTAACACTAGGGAACGCTTGTTTTAGAGTTGTGGAATGAACTCTTATTGCATTGTTTTTTTACTATGTTTCATGGATTGATGAACTAGTGATTTATGTTATTCAGTTAAAGATTATTTTCCGCTGTGTTGAACATGATTTACTAAATATGCGAATGCGTTTCCTTAAAAAGGCATGACAATTGAATTGGCGTTTTAGTTATTTATTTTGATTTGTAACATCCTTGTTTCATGTTTACTCTGAAATTATATTATTTATTCTGCGGGGTTAGAAGGGTGTTACATGAGACAAAGAACAATGGCAATAACACAAATGACCTAAAATAATAAAAATAATAGGCGAGAACACACGAAATTGATTTACCCATTTCGATCAAATCCATCTACGTCTGAGGGAGAGAACAACTATATAATTTTTATATTTTAAAAATTGTTACAAGATATTACAATATGAGTTACAAAAAATAATCTTTGGAGTTCCAAATCTTATTTGCTACTGATGTGTTTCTCAATCTCTCTCATTCTCACTGTATAAATCACACAAACTCAAAGTGTTTAAAGTATTTATTAATCCTTTTTAACAACGCCAAAAAACTGTCAAATCCTTAGAATATAATTCAAAGGAATTTTACTTTTTATATTTATCACTAAAATTTCTATCTTATACAATTTCTTTGTATTACAACAAATAAGAAAAATTTATATTTATAACTATGAAAACAAAACCTTAATAGACCTAAATCCAAAACATGTCAGTATCAAAATATATATTTTTTCTCATTTGAAGTGTTAAGCCATATTATAGGAGTCTCCTTATAGATACCCATTTTTGAAGTATGTATCATTCGAGAAGCAACAAGATGTTTTTCTGCATGTTCACATTACTAAGGTTCCAAGTTCGTTACTCCTATTTAAAATATTCTTTAGAAGTCATATTTGATGCAATTTGACAAAGATTATGATGAAACGTGTCTAGCATTAGCAATTTGAGGGGGAAAACAATTGTTTTTTTTATTTTTAAATCTAATAATAATTAATAGACTTGGACTATAAAACTCATATAAAACGAAACAAGTCTAGCATTATCAATGTATTTTACTTGGATGTTTCCTTGGACGTTCATACATACATGGGTAACAACGACAGCTAAGCGTTCACATGTTCTATACCCGGTATATTAATTAATTTAAGGACAAAATTTAGGTACAATTTTTTAGGTATGGTTCTTACTATTTTTCAAAGAAAATATGACAAATATACTTAAATATCATTTTGTGACTGAAAATAGGAGAAATTTGCTTATGTGCAATAGAAAATTATACACTTGTTATATTTTCATTGGAAAATGGTAAGAATCACACCTAAAGAATTGTATCTAAGTTTTGTCCTTAATTCAATTGTATGCGTAATAGGTGTCATACCCCAATTTTTGACTCTAAGATCATACATCATTCGCATATCAATCATCAATCAAGAGTTTCAACTTAAAACTCTGTTTGTGGTGTTGTGCTCAATTCATCTGCAAGGGAATCATTGAGCACCAATGTTTTTTTTTAGTTTGTATCTCTCTTACTAACCAAAATACCAAAAATATTACCTTGTGCTTTTGTATGTTTGTGTTTTGTAGGGACCCAAGTCAAAATATCCATCAAAAAATGCATTTTTCAACATTCTTCAGCAAGCAATCGATTGCACCAACTTTATTTTCACCAGATTGGCATTCTTTTTCCTGTGCAATCGATTTGCATAAGAGTGCAATCGATTGCACCAACTGTTTTTGCACTAAATTCAGGCAGTGCAATCGATTTGCATAATGGAGCAATTGATTGCACCAGTGCGAAATTGGAAAAATGAAGGCAATTTTCAGCTTTTGAAAGTGATGACATCATTTGCAAGTATGGAAAGCATGATTTAGTTCTTATATTTGATTTTCTATATCATTTTATCATAAACCCTCATGTGATGACATCAAGACCATTGGATAATAATTTTGGCTCCAAATCCACTTACCAAACCTAAATCTATTTTCCAATCCTAACTCCAAACCACCAATAATCCCAAGCCTAAATCCTATAAATAGAGGTTTTCCCCTCTTCATTTCTCAAGCTTTGAAAGCCAAAGAAACTCTTGCTCTTTCTCTTCTCATCCCTCCCAAACCCACTCAAAGCTCTTTACTTCCATAAAAGTTTTTGAGTTACATCTTGAACCTCACTAACTTTGAGTTAAACCTTCATCTAAACAATATTTTCTTCATCAATTGTGAGAGATCAAGCCTTGTGGTTGTGTGTTCTTGAAGAAGATTCAAAGTTTGTGAAAGATTTTGTAAATCTCAAGATCCTTTCCATAATTCAAGATGTGATCCATTGTTGTTTATGTTTGATGCACCTTTGGTGCTACATTGCTGAGTTTTGCTTGCTTACTTGATACATTTTCGTGCACAAATTGATCCAAGATCAAAAGGTTTGGTTTTATGTTCAAACTAGTTTTCTCCTTTTGTTTTTGTCGTTTTTTGAAAAAATGCCTAGTGCAATCGATTGCTCTCTTGCTGCAATCGATTGCACAGTTGAAAAACTGTAACACCCCAATTCTACCCAAAGCATTTAGGCAAGAAAATATCAGAGTATTAAAATTTCATACAACACAATTAGGATGTTACACTAAGTAACCAAACAACACCTAGAAAACAAACGGACATCAACGATGCCAAAAGCATACACACCTGCCAATAAAATGATACATAACACACGGAAGATGTGAACATATATATATATACATATAGCTCTCACTCTCAAAGAGGAGTTTTCCAAAATAAAGTGTTTACAATACACAATGGCACGTTATCATATATACATGTTCAAAAGAGTCATATACAAATAAATAACAACAAACTCCCGACTACCCAGTGTTACATATCAGAGCGACCGACAAGACCAACTGGAGAACTAACTCTTCCAAAAGACTCCCAAAGCTGCTAATCTGCAGGATGCCACTCAAGCATCAAATCAGCAGAAGGGTGAGAATATAATTCATAATGAAAGCATGACAATTATAGTAATGCCAACAAGTATCATCAATAATCATACAACAAAGTAATCCATTCATTCAACCACAATCAATATATAAGTAATGCGACACATGAATGGTAACATAAATTATAAAGACTGACGATGATGAATGAGACTCGACTATGCATATGCATGTGGTACCAAATCCGGAGTAAAACTCCTCCTTGTCATTATGACAAATACACCTGCCGAGCATTATGCTGGGACTTTATTCCACTCAGGAAGCCCGCAGGCTGTCGTCATCGAGCACGCAGCTCCCACTGATGAACTCTTGCCAATAAGGCTCATTCCATTACCGAGCATTAAGCCCCTACTGGTAACCGTGCCCGCAGGCCATCTGTTAACAGCATTCCGCCATTAACGTATTGAAATGTTATGCTGTGCAAATATAAGACTCTTTTACACGACAACAATATCATCAACAATATAACACGATCATACACTCACGTTACATCGTTTATATTCTATCCAAAAGGATACATCACCAATTAATAACATCGTTATCAATTACATCATACCATAATTACCACACAGGCATTAATAAGCACACAGCACACATTCACCGTCAAAACGTACTAGCCACATCGGCATAAATGATCGCATAATTGCATCACATCAAATTAATATTGGACATTGGCCCACAACTCCATCAATACATCATCAACAAGTTGTAATAACAACAATTACTTGCCATAAGGCCACACATCATGTTAACAACAAATAACCAAACATCGTCACATATCAAGAATGAACATTCATTAATACATAACACATATGAACATGATCTCATGTTATCGATAATTAATCACATACCTCATATCAATACGATAACATTCACACAACACATCATCATGATTTATCATGCACTAGTTCACAAAACCATTTATGAAAATCAACCAACCACTACTACATCCTACATCATCAACAATTGCAACCAAGCACTATGATTATTTACCAATCATATTGCGTATATAAACAATTATGTGTTTTCATCAACAACCCTCATAACCAATTAATAACAAGCTAACCAAGCCTATACTATAATATAGAACATCCAACTAGCTTCCTAACACTTCGAACGGCGTACGAAACGGAGTTACGGATCAAAAGTTACAAGGTTTCAAAGTTTGGATAATTGAACATTCTACACAACTCATCACTTGATCCTAATAAAAATAATGGAATACTTCATCCTATGAATCATTTAATTAGATAATAATATAGGTTATTGCGTTAGCTTTCCAACGCTTCGAACGGCGACAAAATCGGAGTTACGGTTCAAGAGTTACGAAGTTTCAAAGTTTTGGAAAAACAGAAAAAGCTGTCATCCGCTTCAGCGGACCTTGGCAGAGAATTTTCTGCAACAAGACCTCCGCTCAGCGGACCCACCTCCGCTCAGCGGACCTGCGTAAACCCAGAAAAAAACCAGAACGAACCAGAACAGTTTCAGGCCCCTTATACCCACCAAAACCACTCCCAAACATCATTACAACACCAATACAACACATACAAACCATAGAAACAACCTATTATCACACTTTTCATGGTTAATTCATCACTCTAACTCAAAACCTAACTTTATCTCCAAACTCAAACTAGCCATGGTAATGGAAAACAAACATGATCAATGAAGGTATCTATCATCACACTACACATACACACCACAAAATCATGTTTATAACTTCTAAACTCACAAAACTCACAATCCACCATTTTTGTCCAAACATAGAAAAGAACAAGGACAAGAACAAGAACAAGACTATAAGAATCATACATCCAAGATAAATTAGATTCACCCCCTTACCTTGCTATAGCAACGATTGGAACTCGAATCGGTCGAGAATCCACCAATCTACACTTTTTCCTCCTCTTTTCCTTCTTCTCCTTTTTCCTCTTCCTTTCTTTCTTTCCTTTCTTTCTCTTCTTTCTCCCCTTTTTCTTTCTATCTTTTTTTTTTCTTTATAAAGAAAATATCTTCCTCGCGGAAATGACCAAAATGCCCCTACGCTCAAATATCGTTCAAACGCCCCAAAACGCGGAATATTACCTTACTAATATTTCTAGTACCAAAAATATGAAAACCTTCAATTAAATATTAGTCCGCCATCCTGAACTAATACCGACTGAAACGACTCCAAAAACGGTAAAATTCCAATAAATGTCACAATCAGCGCCAAACAACGAACCACTCTAGCTAAAAGCAAAACAACCAAAACACAACAACGGCAACGAGATGCAATGCCCATACAATGCACTCATCGACTAACACCAAAACACAAGAAATAACCAAGACACAGTCAACAAGGACAAGATGCAATGCCCATACAATGCACTTGTCAACCAAACCGCAACCATATTGTTACCGTCATCAAAGGCAACACACCTCCAATCCCCCATTCAAGGAATTAGCTACATGTACTCGAACCATCACCATGGAAACGAGACATCATCATAGATAAGGACATAAAGTTCCATGACATATACAGCTTTTGAACAACCTCTACAAAACTAGAATACCAACATCCCGGTCGCACAACATCCAAACAACCATGCCAAGACATAGCAGTCAAACATGTAACCAAAACATCTGGTGGTCTTATAATTCCTACCACATCCACTGTCCACAATTTGAACTCTAACAATTCATACACATACGAACCGCGTCATTTCACGCTCCCGATGCGCACTCTGATTTCCCACAACAAACAGATTTACCAATTCCATAACCATCTTCCAGCTCCTTCTAGTATTCACCAGAAACTCATTGTTCTCTCTTAACACACTCAACCTCTTAATATGCTGTGTCAGCTTGCACACCAGACAAAAGTCTTTGTATTATCCAATTTAAAGGTAAAAGCTAATCCAAACACATCCTTGTTTCACAACACAAGCCCTCATAGATCCTTAAGTGACTAAATCGTCCTCTCAGTCTGACCATCCGTTTGAGGATGATACGCCAAACTCAAATGCAACTTCGTACCCAAAGTACTTTGTGAACCCTCTCAAAATTTCAAAAATAAACCTCGGATCTCAATCTGAACAATACCTTTCGAAACACCATGCAAACAAACAAACCAACAAACAATTTTATCAACATACCACTCGCCAGTACTTCCATCGGTTAATCCATTCTTATCGAAATAACGTAAGTAGATTTCGTCAATATATGCACAATAACCCAAATCACCTCACAATTACTCGATCTCCTCGGAAACCAGAAACAAAATCCATAGAAATACTATTCCACTTCTACTCAGGAATGGATAACAGTTACATGAAACCAGACGACTCCTGACAAGTCAAACACAATTAAACAAATCCCTTCATATCCTTCTTCATTACCTTGCCACTAAAAATGACCTTCTCAAATCTTGATACATCTTAGCAGCATCAGGATGAATACTCAAATTACTATGACGCACTTCATCCAAAGTCCTCTTTTCAAATCCGAACATTAGGAATACAACCTTGATCATGACATCCCATGACATTGCTCTTATCAATCCGAAGATCACCATCTTTACCTTTGACTAATAAATGTCATCTTATCAACCCATTCAAATCCGATTTCTGACCTTTTCTAATCTCATCAAGAATACCATAAGTAAGCTTTCACATAAAAAGCTCAACACTTGAAGAAGTCGCTTTACGAACCAAACTCAAATCTCACAACCGTTTCAACAATCACAATACTCGAATCATCAACATAGACGTATGCAATGGTTTCTCATAATCAACTCGTTCTGATCAAACAAATACTTCAAACTCTTGTAGTCACTTACACACACAAATCTCGATCCGAATAATTAGTGCCTTCAAATTTCCCAAACAGAAATAACAACTGCCAACTCTAAATCTTGTGACAAATAAATCCTTAAAAAAATCTTAACTTGCATAAAAGCATAAACCACCACTTACCCCTTGAACATTCACTTCACTCAACCAAAAACTCATACAAAGAAACTTAGCAAACAACTTCTTCTTCCCAACACGGACAAAACAATTCTCAAGTACTTAGCATGATCATCTTCACACTGATGATACCCATACCTCAAATCAAACTTGCAAAACAAACAAGCTCCAACCAACTTGATCCATCAAAATATCAATCCTCGAAAGTGGATACTTTTCCTTAATTGTCACTTTTCTCAATTGTCTAAAATCGACACAAAGCCTCGTAGAACCTTCCTTCTTAACCAACAAAACACATGCACCCTACGGCGACACACTTGAACGAACAAACCTCTTCTCAAGAAAATCCTTAAGTTGACTCCTCAACTCTTTCAACTCAGAAGTTGGCATCCGATACGGAACCCTCGACACAACAATAGTTCTAGGAACTAAATCCATCAAAACAGAACTCCCAGACGAAATTCCCCTTTTCTACGACGAATCAATGAAACCTCCAAGAAACACTTATACAAATGCACAACTATCCGCAATTCCCACAATTGCTCTTTCTCAAGGACATCTAAAATCGTCGACAACATAAACAACGTCGTACCACCTTGCACCGACTCATTCACCTCCAATATTATCAAACTAGCCAGATAAGCCTATCACGTCCAATACGATCCCGTCTACTATCAACAAGAGATTAAGGGTGATCAAGTCCTCAATTTGTCAATAGGTAGCCGATAATCATAATAGAGTATAAACTATCAGTACCAACATTAATAATATTCTTTTCCAACTTTTGCTCATAGCATAGAAGCACTATGATTCCATAATTCACAAACCTCTCAAGATCATCAGAACCAGCTAACACCGACGTCCGGTAGCTACGTACCAAAACACTTCTAACAAATACCAAGAATAAAATTCCCGAGATCCTACTCAACTCTTCATACTCCTAATTCTTACTCAAGTTCCAAAACGTTTCTAACAACGTCAACTCACACAAGGCTACTCAAACAACAACTTCACAACCCATCAGTAGCGTTAGAGCATCACAACTCTCTAAATTCCATTCCTTAGAAATAACAAAATCTACTCCGAGACACTCCAACTTGATTAACAACCAAAGTCTTAAGTCCAAGTCGCCTTCACTTCAGAAAACAACAAATTCCAACAACACTAGTACTGCTGCCCTCAGTAGCATACTAACATCTTGCAACTGAAACATATCCGAGAAGCATATCTTCTCCCCCACTTAGCTTCAAACCATTCCTGCACACATCCGACTAGAGGCACAACAAGTACTGACAGTGCTCCACACACTTATCACATAGTGAGGAATTAAACAACATTAGACAACACTGGCCGGACAGACCGACCTTCTCTGATACCACTAATGTAACACCCCAATTCTACCCAAAGCATTTAGGCAAGAAAATATCAGAGTATTAAAATTTCATACAACACAATTAGGATGTTACACTAAGTAACCAAACAACACCTAGAAAACAAACGGACATCAACGATGCCAAAAGCATACACACCTGCCAATAAAATGATACATAACACACGGAAGATGTGAACAAATATATATACATATAGCTCTCACTCTCAAAGAGGAGTTTTCCAAAATAAAGTGTTTACAATACACAATGGCACGTTATCATATATACATGTTCAAAAGAGTCATATACAAATAAATAACAACAGACTCCCGACTACCCAGTGTTACATATCAGAGCGACCGACAAGACCAACTGGAGAACTAACTCTTCCAAAAGACTCCCAAAGCTGCTAATCTGCAGGATGCCAGTCAAGCATCAAATCAGCAGAAGGGTGAGAATATAATTCATAATGAAAGCATGACAATTATAGTAATGCCAACAAGTATCATCAATAATCATACAACAAAGTAATCCACTCATTCAACCACAATCAATATATAAGTAATGCGACACATGAATGGTAACATAAATTATAAAGACTAACGATGATGAATGAGACTCGACTATGCATATGCATGTGGTACCAAATCCGGAGTAAAACTCCTCCTTGTCATTATGACAAATACACCTGCCGAGCATTATGCTGGGACTTTATTCCACTCAAGAAGCCCGCAGGCTGTCGTCATCGAGCACGCAGCTCCCACTGATGACCTCTTGCCACTAAGGCTCATTCCATTACCGAGCATTAAGCCCCTACTGGTAACCGTGCCCGCAGGCCATCTGTTAACAGCATTCCGCCATTAACGTATTGAAATGTTATGCTGTGCAAATATAAGACTCTTTTACACGACAACAACATCATCAACAATATAACACGATCATACACTCACGTTACATCGTTTATATTCTATCCAAAAGGATACATCACCAATTAATAACATCTTTATCAATTACATCACACCATAATTACCACACAGGCATTAATAAGCACACAGCACACATTCACCGTCAAAACGTACTAGCCACATCGGCATAAATGATCGCATAATTGCATCACATCAAATTAATATTGGACATTGGCCCACAACTCCATCAATACATCATCAACAAGTTGTAATAACAACAATTACTTGCCATAAGGCCACACATCATGTTAACAACAAATAACCAAACATCGTCACATATCAAGAATGAACATTCATTAATACATAACACATATGAACATGATCTCATGTTATCGATAATTAATCACATACCTCATATCAATACGATAACATTCACACAACACATCATCATGATTTATCATGCACTAGTTCACAAAACCATTTATGAAAATCAACCAACCACTACTACATCCTACATCATCAACAATTGCAACCAAGCACTATGATTATTTACCAATCATATTGCGTATATAAACAATTATGTGTTTTCATCAACAACCCTCATAACCAATTAATAACAAGCTAACCAAGCCTATACTATAATATAGAACATCCAACTAGCTTCCTAACACTTCGAACAGCGTACGAAACGGAGTTACGGATCAAAAGTTACAAGGTTTCAAAGTTTGGATAATTGAACATTCTACACAACTCATCACTTGATCCTAATAAAAATAATGGAATACTTCATCCTATGAATCATTTAATTAGATAATAATATAGGTTATTGCGTTAGCTTTCCAACGCTTCGAACGGCGACAAAATCGGAGTTACGGTTCAAGAGTTACGAAGTTTCAAAGTTTTGGAAAAACAGAAAAAGCTGTCATCCGCTTCAGCTCCGCTCAGCGGACCTTGGCAGAGAATTTTCTGCAACAGGACCTCCGCTCAGCGGACCCACCTCCGCTCAGCGGACCTGCGTAAACCCAGAAAAAAACCAGAACGAACCAGAACAGTTTCAGGCCCCTTATACCCACCAAAACCACTCCCAAACATCATTACAACACCAATACAACACATACAAACCATAGAAACAACCTATTATCACACTTTTCATGGTTAATTCATCACTCTAACTCAAAACCTAACTTTATCTCCAAACTCAAACAAGCCATGGTAATGGAAAACAAACATGATCAATGAAGGTATCTATCATCACACTACACATACACACCACAAAATCATGTTTATAACTTCTAAACTCACAAAACTCACAATCCACCATTTTTGTCCAAACATAGAAAAGAACAAGGACAAGAACAAGAACAAGACTATAAGAATCATACATCCAAGATAAATTAGATTCACCCCCTTACCTTGCTATAGCAACGATCGGAACTCGAATCGGTCGAGAATCCACCAATCTACACTTTTTCCTCCTCTTTTCCTTCTTCTCCTTTTTCCTCTTCCTTTCTTTCTTTCCTTTCTTTCTCTTCTTTCTCCCCTTTTTCTTTCTATCTTTTTTTTTTCTTTATAAAGAAAATATCTTCCTCGCGGAAATGACAAAAATGCCCCTACGCTCAAATATCGTTCAAACGCCCCAAAACGCGGAATATTACCTTACTAATATTTCTAGTACCAAAAATATGAAAACCTTCAATTAAATATTAGTCCGCCATCCTGAACTAATACCGACTGAAACGACTCCAAAAACGGTAAAATTCCAATAAATGTCACAAACGTCCAAATCAACTATATACTTATTTTCCGGGCGTTACAAAAACTGCACAGATTTTGAAAATTGAAGAATGAGCCATCGATTGCACTCCTGGAGCAATCAATTGCTTGTTGAGCAGAATGTGTTTTTTGCCTTCTTTTTTTTATTTGTTCTTGGTCTAACTCATCTTCTACTCCATTTTTTTGATATTTTCTTTGAATCACCGATTAGAGGCCTAATTCCTCTCTAATATCAATGGACTTAGGGCGTCGATAGGATGAAAATTCAAATCCGCAATATTAAGTGATTGAGCTTAGAGATGGAAGGAGCTTTTGAATGTGGTTCCATCTTTTACTTCTTTTTATTTTGATCGATGAAAGTCTTTGATACCTTGAGAATTCATATGGATTCTTGGTAAAGACGAGATCGCTACCTATTTTCTTTTCGTGCGGTATTGCTTCCGGAGAACGATCTACATATCGTTTTCTAGCATGCATTAGCACAAAGATTGTCGACTGGCCTCGTTGTAGGGTGATTTCTACATAAATCACTTGGCGATCTGCTTAACATAGCGCAACATTTCGTGTCCCGAATAAAAGATCAAGTATGGAAGAGAATTGTATGCGGTTGATTTAAGACTTATAGAAATTTGTCGTGTAGTCGCTATGATTTTATCAAGCTTTTGATAAATTTCCATTAACTTTGAATCCGACAACATCCTTCACTCACCATCGATCTTCATTACTAACATTTTGATGATATACTTGACAAGTTTCAAGATGGTCATCTTTAACATCTAACAACTGACTTTAATTTCCGCACTTTATTATATTGCTCTTTATATTTTTCGCTTTATTCCTTTATTTTATCATTTCATAATGTTTATGTTTCCGTCATTTTCTCTTTTTCCATTTGGACGTTTATATTCCACCATTTTGTATTTGTCCACTTGGACGCTTTGTTTATGTTTCCGCTATTTTCCTTTTGTCCACTTGGACCATAATCTATTTTTGTGCTAAAACGTTAATAAACAACTTGAAATCTAAAAAACACATAAGGCTCTCTTTTTGGACTATTGGTTACTATCCCGAGCATTTTGAAGACTTGGACTTTTGGACTTAGTACCTCTGGACCTTATTATTTTGGTGTTATTATGCCTGTCTGGCATTGGATTGTTGTCTGTTTGTGTGTGCAGGTATTTCCTCGAAAGCCCTTGATGGTTAATTCCAAGGCGTCGTGATAAGGATTTTACTTGAAAACAGCCGTTACTCTGCCTGATTTTTGTCAAAATTTTAATGTGCTTAATGCAAAGTTGTGCTAAAGTCAATAAGTTCATCTAGATCCCCATGTGGTGATGTGTTGGTTTAGTGTTGGTAGTCCAAAGGATGGGAAATCTACTTTGACTCTTAATGTCAAGTGTTTGCTTCTTTTTGGTTAGATCGTTCTTTTCTTAACTTTTATTTTATGCACTATAATAGCCTCTTCATCTCCTCCCCTTCTTAGATTTTCAAAATCTTCTCCCTTTTTCAAAAATATTCTTATGTTTGCAACCTTTTTTAAAAACCTTTTTCTTTAAAAAATATCTTTCGCCCTTAGTGGCTTTTCTTTCAAAGTTTAGACACGATTAATTGTTGTAGTGAGTTGTGATACCCCCACGATTTTGAAAATGATTGATATAATGAGATCTTTTCCGCATGAGAGAGCTAGTGGCATACGCGTTGATTTTTATCCGAGTTGGACCCCTTCTTTCATTTGCGATGCAAAGAAATCATTTGTTCTCATGCTCAAGATCAATGGCTGAATATTCTCTTCAACGACGATAAAGTGTTTATTCCTTTTAAAAATCGTTTTCCCTTTTAAGTGGAACTACATTAGCTCTGACTTCTCCATTGCACCGAGGAGGTATGTAGGAACAAGGCTCAATGTCTTGCCGAACTTATTTTAAAAATAAAACAAACCCTTTTTTAGCACACACGACACAGATTTTCAAAAAGGTTCCTGTGGAGTACCACAGATATGAGGGGTGCTTAAAACCTTCCCCTTGTATAATCAACACCCGTACCTAAGATCTCTTTTTGTTTTAAAAACAAACTTTGGGTTTTTTTCGTTCTTTTCCCTTTTCCTTTGGAAACAATAAAGCGCGGTGGCGACTTTCACTAAAATATTGAGTCAAGTCAACTTAATGGCTTTGTTCTCAGAATTTACACGCTACAATAAGTAACATGGATCCATGTCTATACGAAATGACTAATGAAACTAATATTTTTTGTTATTTTGGAATTGAATGAGGGGGAGGCATCTAACATATTTTGAGGTTTAATGTAAGAAAATACATATTGTTTTTCTATTTAAAATTAATATGATCATAAAAAGAAATTATGATATTCATTAATGTGTTTTTTATTTTTAGAATTTATATTGAGTATAACTCATTCTTACAAAAATATCAACTATACATGTATTAAAGTAAATTTAATTTATTTTAAATTAAAAAAAATAAAAAACAACACAATAATATTAAAAAATTAAAAAGATAAAGCTTACTAAATTCTGGACTGGCCCAATGATTAGGCATGGCCCAATCCGCTCCTGCTCCCTAGACGGCCCAATAAGTCTTGATCCAATCCCCTAAGGGCAAGATGAGCGGCATCTCCCTTACCTAACGGTCGGTGTGTCGATGACAGCTAACCAACGCTACATCCGTCAAAGTCGGCCCCACGTCCGCCACCGAGCACGCGCCTTGCTCCCTGCCGAGGAGCAGGACCACCCTTGCTCCCTAAAACTCTCTGTCGACTAGAGTTGTCCTTCTGCCCAACTAACGGCTAGTTTCGGGCGGCCTCACAGAATTCTTGAACATGCTCCTAAAAACCTGGCAGTCGCGCGATTTTGGCCTAGATCCACGGAGGGTCAGGTAACACAATTTCAAACCCTTGAAACATTCTCATGTACCTGTGCTCATACTTACTTACTCGTCGGAGTGCTTTGCAGGTACACTCCCTCCTCTTCTTCATCAACAGCATGCAAATTTCTCTGGCCTACTTTCTGATTTCGATCACCCTTCGGATCAATATATATATATATAATATTGGCTTATTTAATTGAACCTTCTGTTTAGGAACCAAAAATAGTTATTGTTGGAGTGAAATAGAACCCAGGTACGGTGGGACAAACTTCTAGTATAGTGGAGTTTGATAGATATGCAAGGTTACCACTCTAACACCCAAGTTGGTGAATGAGTGATAAATACTGTAAGTGTCAGAATGAGTAGAATACTTGCGACTTGGCGCACGAAGAGCTTTATATATGGAAGATGGTTCAACCCGCCCTAGATCATCCGACGTAGAATGCAGACGACTCTTCGATTAGATCTAGCGGTGGGGTTCTTTATAAATATAGCGTTTGTGCCTATGAACTGAGCCTTCTCACAATGAAGGTTGCTTTGCAACAGTTTCTCCCAAGGTTTGCTACTACAAAGTGTAATTTAAGAGGGGGTGAATTAGATTTTCTAGATTTTTAGAGCTTTTTAAGTGATGTCTCTTACGTTCTTATTTTTCAAAAAATATATTGATGAATTTATGAATTAAAATGCGGAATTTAAATGCAGATAAATAAATAACACAAAGATGTATACTAGTTTTCCTAATCAACCAATGGTACATCTAGTCCCCACACGCTCTGTAAGAGATTTTCACTATTGTTAGATCTTTGTACAAGCCTCATACTAAGACTTATCCTACAATCTTATAACAACAGCAAAGAAACAAACTACTTCCTTGATTTCCAACAACACCAATCACTGTGGTGGACTTTGAATCACCCTGATTCAAAGGACCTTTTCCAACAAATAGAAAGACAACCATTCCTATTTGCAAACACGTGTAGAAAAAACAACCACTTTCCTACCGATAAAAATCAAACACTTGGTGAAAATTACAACAAACAGATAGAATTTAGTACATATAGACTTTGCATTACACTTGATAAAAATGAGAGCTTTGCTTCTTTTCTGATATATTGACAATTCAATCTTCTGCTTCAATGAAAAATCAAGAAGATATAAACATTTAAGTGCTCAAGTGTTTTCATTAAATTTTCACATATGAATGAAAATTATGCAGGAAAAAGTTTTTATGCTAATATTTTACTGACACTTGAAACATATGAAAATTGTTCATGAAAAATGGGATTAGAACAATAAAAAATTTTGCTATTTATAATCACAAGATAGTCTTTGAAAACAATGGTAATGCTTTAGAAATAATCAGAAATAATTTCCAATGCTTTAAGAAAATGATTCATGAAAAAGTTCCATGAAAAGGTATTGCATTGATTCAAAATTTTCTTGTTTATACAAATGTCAATCGATTGCCTTATTATGAAAATTGATTGTTGTAATTCCGACATTAAAAAATATGCAAAAATACATTGTGATAATGGATTGCTTGGCACTGTCAATTGAATTCTTTAGGCAACAATTGGAATCAACAATTGATTGATCGAATATGATAATCGATTTCTTTAGGCAAAAATTGGAATCAACAATTGATTGATCGAAAAATAACAATCAATTGCTTTAGTGGTGATTTTCAAATTTTTCTTGGCAGAGATTTATGACTATCAATTGTTGTATCAGGTCAATCGATTGTTGCTTCAAAAACATGCAATTTTGTTAAGTTAAAATGCAATTTTGGATTTTATGCATGCGTTATGATTAATTACTGACGACTTAAACCTTATAACAACTAAATTTCACCTGTCTATTGGTCTATGGTTCAATTCCATTGAAATCTAAAAATGTATGCAAACTTAATACTTTAATTCCAATCTTTTTCTTCTTTGATCTTTCTTCTAAGATAGTTTGTTATCTTAATCAAAACCAAGTTATGATTTATGATGAACATCTTCTTCACATGGAGCAATATGGAGACTTAAGATTACAAGGCCGCTTTTGTCCTCTACCGTAATATTCCCGACACATTCCTTGTTGGTAGAAGCGGAAAAGGCTTGGTGATTGTGAGCAGGTAAACATGGAAACATACACATTGAATGTCACTCTTTTCATTAAATCATTTTATGTGATCGCTTCTTAATTTGACCCTAGACCCCTAGGATATGATGTGATCGTAGATCTGCCTACTTTGCTCAACTATATAAAGGTTGTCTCCTCTTGCATGTTACAATTTTTTTTGCCTAACCATCTCTTTATTTTACTAGTTCTGACTCTCCTTTCCTAAACTCCAATGAAACTTTATCATGTCTCTTTATTTCCTTTTCAGATTTTGTTGCCTAACTCGTGGCTTTGTTTGGGACGTAGAACGTTTGGAAGAACCCTTATATGGAGATATCCGGCCGACAGGCTGGGAAGGTGTCACTGATGATGTCTGAGCTAAAAGCTCTAGAAAAGATTTCGGAATATGTTGCCGAAAACAAGTTAAAGATGACTTTAGAAGCCGTAGAAGAAAACATGGTTATTGAAGCCTATATCTAAAAAAAGGGGATGTTTAGGCTTTGGAACCAAAGTCCCTAGACAAGTCAGGGTCGGTTGCAGGAAACCTCGACTTGCAGCGTTTGGATTCCATTTATGACGATGAGCCCTTAGGGTTCGAGAAGGATCCTATGGCAAAGGAAAAGATGCAGCCACAAGACCCTCTGGTAGAAATCAACCTTGGCGAAAATGGTTAAAAAAGACCAACATATATTAGCGCCAACATTGACAAAGAACTGAAAATTGAGGTAATATCCTTACTTAAAGAATTTAAAGATTGTTTTGCTTGGGACTATAATGAGATGCCTCTGGTTTAAGCAGGGATTTGGTAGAGTTAAGATTGCCAATAAAAGCTTGGAAAAATCCAGTGAAACAAACACCTAGGCATTTTGCGCCTGATGTAATGTCGAAGATCAAGGCAGAGATAGAAAGGCTCCTTAAAATCAAGTTCATAAGAACTGCCAGGTATGTCGACTGGTTGGCCAATATTGTGCCAATAATTAAGAAAAATGGATCTTTAAGAGTGTGCATTGATTTTTTAGATCTAAATGATGCCAATCCCAAAGATGAATATACAATGCTTGTAGAAGAAATGTTGGTCGACTCTACTGCTGGTTTTGAATATTTGAGTATGCTTGATGGATATTCACGTTATAATCAAATTTTTATTGCAGAAGAGGATGTACCAAAAACAGCGCTTCGGTGCCCAGGAGCCTTAAGCACATATGAGTGGGTTGTCATGCCATTCGGCCTGAAGAATGTCGGAGCAACATGTCAAAGGGTAATGAATTCGATGTTTCATGATTTTATTGAGGGTTTCATGCAAATATACATTGATGATGTTGTGATAAAGTCAAATTGTCAACTTACTCATGTCGAACATCTTTGAAAAGCTTTTGTTAGCATGCGAAAATATGGATTGAAGACGAATCCATTAAAATGCGCTTTTTGTGTACAGGCAAGCGACTTCCTTGTCTTTGTGGTGCATAAAAAGGATATTGAAGTGAACCAGAGAAAAAAAAGCCATTATGGATGTGAAGCCTCCGTCGACCAAGAAATAACTTCAGTCATTGTTGGGAAAAATGAGTTTCCTAAGGAGATTTATTTCAAATTAAAGTGGTAAAACGAAAGTTTTTTCGCCACTCTTGCAACTGAAGAGTGAGGATTTTCAATAGCGAGAAGAACATCAAGAGGCCTTCGACAAGATCAAAGAGTACTTGATAAGGCCTCCAATACTGGCTCCTCTCGGTTAGGAATAGGCCAATGAGGTTGTACATTTCAGCTTCAGAATCGACTATAGGTAATATGTTAGTCTAGGAGGATGAAAAAAGTGTCGAAAGACCTATGTATTATCTTAGTCGAATACTTAATGGTCCTGAAACTAGGTATAGTGATATAGAAAAACTATGTCTATGTCTGTTGTCATACCCCAAAATTTGCCCATCCTATTTCTCTTAATTCAAACTCATATCAAAGTTCAAGGCTCAATGACACACCCTCCTAAACAATGGTTCAAAGAACTAGGGTTTTTGTTTTTCTGAAGAAAATCAATGGATCAAAGGATCCAGTGCATCTCATATGGTTTATGATGTTTCAAACTATCCCCATGACAACATTCAGGCCTCAATTCAAAGGATTGATCACTCAATTGCTCAAAAAGTCAACAGTCGACTAGTTTAACCTAAAAGTCATTCGGCATCAATTTGGTTTCGCTCTAAAAGACAAGCCCCGCTCCATATACCTCAGTGCGGAAAACTTTGATTATGATTCAGACACAACCGGAAAGAAGAAGTTGTTCATCAGAGCTTGGTCCAAGGTGAAGAAAGTAGGGGCAAGAGAATTGGGATTAAGGAACTACACCCATTCAGATCTTTATTTCAGATGGATTTATGATCGAGTGGTCGAGTATGGCATACCATATCCATCTGATACTCCTATAGTTCCAAGGATTACTCCTCTAGTCATTCCCGTAGAAGTGGAGCCTTATGTACCCGCTCCCGACGAAGACCTTGCTGCCACTGTTGCTTGCTTAAGAAAAGAAAAAGCTGATCTCGAAAGACGCTTACGTGAGGTTGAAGCAGAAAAAGTAGTAATGGCGGCCGATGCTAAAGAGCGTGATAGTATGCTTGACTATTTCTCCCGTAAATGGAAGATTGAGGATTTCATCTCTCCAGATCAGATACAATCATGGGAACAAGAGATTGATTGACTCGTCCAAGAAAGAAACGACATGATTAAAGCTCACAAAGAGGAGATCAGAAGTTTAAAGAGAAAGCGCCAACTCGAAGACTGATTTCTAATATTTTCATGTTATATTTTATTTTTTATTATTTTCAGTACCCTTTGATGTAACTATAAAACTTATAATATATTGGTTTTCAGTTGAGTTATTAATTTATTTTGCTTCTATTTTCTTTTTTTTAAATGTGTTAAAAAGCCTTTAAACTCCTTGAAAACATTACATCCGCATAATCATACCATTCATAAACATTACATTACAGGTTTTATAATGCAAATACCTCATCTTTTCGCTGTTTATTTCAGTGAGAAAATGGATCTTGAACAGTCTGTCAAAAATCTCCAAGCTCAGAATGCTGAGTTCCAAGCTTTAATTATGAATTTGTCCAAGGGGCAAGACGAGCTGAAATCACTCTTGACTAAGAAGAAGAAAGCTAAGAAACCTAAAGGTGTCCTCAACCTAGGAAGAAGATTCAAAGGCCTTCTCAAAAAGGCCGAAGAAGCTGAAATTCCCAAGGAGGAATAAGAAGATGATGATGCTAGTACCAAGAACAACGCCGGAAGCAATGTAGGCTCTGCTAATCAAGATGATTATGAGGGAGACTATTTCCATGAAGAAGACTATGCTGATGAGAAGTACAGGCTACTAGAGGAACGGTTGAGAAATATGGAAATTCATAAGGTACCTGGGCTGGATTTTGAGGAGCTGGGGCTCATTCCTGGAGTCGTTATTCCTCCAAAGTTCAAGACTCCAACTTTTGCTAAATACGATGGAGTCTCTTGCCCCAAGATGCATCTGAGATCGTATGTGAGGAAAATCCAACCTCATACTGAAGACAAAAGACTATGGATTCATTTCTTTCAAGAGAGTTTGTCTGGGACTCAATTGGAATGGTATTATCAGCTGGAGAATACCAATATTCGCACATGGGAGGACATGGCTGCTGCTTTCTACAAGCAATATCAATATAACTCTGACCTCGCACCAACTCGCATGCAACTACAAATCATGTCTATGGGACCTAAGGAAAGTTTCAAGGAGTATGCTCAAAAGTGGAGAGACCTAGCTGGAAGAGTCCAACCTTCCTTGACTGATAGGGAATTGGTGGACATGTTCATGGGTACGCTAATTGGGCCGTTCTATAGTCACTTGCTGGGTAGTTCCTCATCTGGTTTCACTGATCTCATATTGACTGGAGAACATGTGGAGAGTGGTATCCGAAGTGGGAAGATTCAAGTAGGCACATCTTCTGGTGTTGCAAAGAAGCCATATCATGGAAGAAATGAGTCTAATGTTGTTCATAGCCAGAGGGGCCATAATAAGAATGATCAGAATCAATCTGTTGGAGCTGTTCTCATCTCTACACCAACACCTCCACAAGCTCCTAGACAAGGGTATCAGCGTAGGTCAGACACACATAGAAGGAAATTCACTAAAATCAACATGCCTTTATCTCAAGCCCTGCAACATCTGTTGAAGGCCAATCTGATCACCATAAGAGATCCTCCGAAGAACGTCACTACTACGTCTCCAAACTATGATCCTAATGCAAAATGTGTGTACCACTCTAATAGCCCTAGACACAATGCTGATAACTGTTGGGCATTGAAAAATAAGATCCAAGACATGATAGATCCTGGTGAAATCGAGTTTGACCCGCCGGAAACTCCGAATGTCATTACTGCTCCCATGCCAAAACATGACAAGACTGTTAACACTATCATAGACACAGTCCATGTCTATGATGTGAGAGATCTGTCAACTCCTCTCCTTGACATCAAGAGAAAGCTGCTGCAAGTTGGTTTATTTCCAGATTGCGACCCAGGTTGTTATTACTGTGCATCCCAACCCAATGGTTGTGAGAATCTGAAAAGAGGTTGTAGCGGGGAAAATCTGATATCGAAGCCATGGGATTGACTCGAATCAATATTCCGTTTTGAAATCGCCACCGCGCTTTATTTTTTCAAAGGAAAAGGGAAAAGAACGTAAAACCCAAAGTTTTGTTTTAAAAAAAAACAAGAAAGAGAACTCAGGTTCGGGTGTTGATTATATGAGGGGAAGGTTTAAAGCACCCCTCATATCCGTGGTACCCCACGGGAACCTTTTTGAAAATCTGTGTTGTGTGTGTGCTAAAAAAAACGGTTTGTTTTATTTTCAAAATAAGCTCGGCAAAGCGTTAAGCTTTGGGCCTACATACCTCCTCGGTGCAATGGAGAAGTCAGAGCTAATGTAGTTCCGCTTTTGGGAAAAACGTTTTTAAAACGAATAAACACTTTGTTGTCGTTAGAGAGAAATACTCAGCCATTGATCTTGAGCATGAGAACAAACAAGTTCTTTGCATCGCAAATGAAAGAAGGGCTCCAACTCGGATAAAATCAACGAGTATGCCACTAGCTCTCTCACGCGGAAAAGATCTCGTTATTATCAATCAATTTCAAAATCGTGGGGTATAACCACTCGTTTCGACAATTAACGGTGTCTAAACTTTTGAAGAAAAGCCACTAAGGGCGAAAGATATTTTTTATGAAAAAAAGGTTTTGAAAAGGTTTGCAAACATAAGAATATTTTGGAAAAAGGGAGAAGATTTTGAAAATTTAAGAATGGGAGGAGATGAAGAGGCTAACCTAATGCATAAAATAAAAGCTAAGGAAAGAAACGGTCTAACCGAATAAGAAGCCAACACTTGACATTAAGAGCCAAGGTAGTTTTCCCATCCTTTGGATTTATCAATACCAACACATTAATACTTGGGGATCCAGATGAACTTATTGTCTTAGCACCGTTTTTCATTAAGCACATTAAGATTCTGACAAAAATTGGGCAGAGTAACGACTGTTTTTGGGTAAAATCCTTATCTCAATGCCTTGGAATTAACCATCAAGGGCTTTCAAGGAAATACCTGCACACATAAACATACAACAGAACAATGCCAGACAGACAGAACAATCACATGATAGTAATAGAATGAGTCCAAAGGTACTAAGTCCATAAGTCCGAATCTCCAAAGCGCTAGGGATAGTAACCGATAGTCCAAAGAGAACCTTATGTATTTTTTAGATTTTCGATTGTTTATTAGTGTTTTAGCGAAAAAATAAAGTATGGTCCAAGTGGACAAAAGAAAAATAACGGAAGCATAAACATATGTCCAAGTGGACAAAGAGAAAAAAAACGGCGGAAAGTAAATATGATGAAATGATAAAATAAAGCGATAAAGCTAGAAATATAAAGAACAGTATAGTAAAAGTGCGGAAATTAAAGTTAGTTGTTAAATGTTAAAGATAACCATCTTGAAACTTGTCAAGTATGTTATCAAAGTTAGTAGGAGATCGATGGTGAGTGAATGATGTACTCGGATTTAAATTCAATGGGGTTTATCAGAAGCTTGATAAAATCATAGCGACTACACGATAAAAACCTCCACAAGTCTTAAATCAACCGCATACAATTCTCTTCCATATTTGATCTTTTTTATTCGGGACACGAAATATTGCGCTATGTTAAGCAGATCGCCAAGTGATTTATATAGAAATCACCCTACAACGAGGCCGGTCAAAACTTTATGTGCTAATGCATGCGAGAAGAGCGATATGTAGATCGCCTTCCGAAAGCAATACCGCACGAAAAGAAAATAGGTGAGTGATCTAGTCTTCACCAAGAATCCATAAGAATTCTCAAGGCATTAAGACCTTCATCGACCAAAATAAAAAGAAGTAAAAGATGGAACCACATTAAAGCTCCTTTCATCTATAATTTCAATCACTTAATTTTGCGGATTTGGATTCTCATCCTATCGACGCCCTAAGTCCATTGAAATTAGAGAGAAATTAGGCCTCTAACTTGTGATTCAAAGAAAATATCAAAAGAATGGAGTAGAAGATGAGTTAGAACCAAGAACAAGTCAAAAACCACAAAAATCAGCATTCTGCCCATTGTAAATCGATTTGCACAGAGTGTAAATCGATTTGCATAACTCTGTTTTCAAAATCTGCGCAGTTTTCAGATATGTAAATCGATTTGCACAAGATGTAAATCGATTTGCACAACACAGTTTTCAAAAAAACAGCAAATAAAGAGAAGAAACTTTGTTTAAACATAAAACCAAACACCTTGTGATCTTGGATCAATTTGTGCACGAAAATGTATCAATTAAGCAAGCAAATCTCATCAATGTAGCACCAAAGGTGCCTCAAGCATAAACAACAAAGGATCACATCTTGGATCATGGAAAGGATCTAGAATTTTACCAAATCTTCACAAACTTTGAGTCTTCTTCAAGAACACACAACCACAAGCCTTGATCTCTCACAATTGATGAAGAAAAGTAGTGTTTATGTTGAGGTTTAGCTCTAAATTAGTGAGGTTCAAGATGTGACTCACTAATTTGTGTGGAAGAGAAAGAGCTTTGAGTGATGGGTTTGGAAGAGGTGAGGAGAGAATTTGCAATAAGTTTCTTGGCTATCAAAGCTTGAAAAATGAAGAGGGGAGTGCCTCAATTTATAGCACTTAGGCTTGGGAAATTTTGTGGCTTGGAGTTAGGATTGGAAAATAGAATTAGTCTTGGAAAAGTGATTTGGAGCCAAAAATGAAATCCAATGGTCTTGATGCAATCACATGAGGGTACATGATTAGATGATGTAGGAAATCAAATGTAAGAACCAAGTCATGCTTCCCATGCTTGCAAATGATGTCAACACTTCAAAAAGCTGAAATTTGCCTTCATTTTTCCAAATTCGTGCTGGTGCAATCGATTTGCACATTATGCAAATCTATTTACATGGCTGAAAAAGGCAAAATCTGGGGCAAAAACAATTATGCAAATCGATTGCTGTCTTATGCAAATCGATTTGCACTGATGGCAGAAGCAAATCTGGTGCAGAAACAGTTGTGTAAATCGATTTACACCTTATGCAAATCGATTTGCACAGTGAAAATGTTGAAAAATGCTCCTTTGATGGGTATTTTGACTTGGTACCTACAAAACACAAACATACAAGAGCACAAGGCAATATTTTTTGTATTTTGGTTAGTAAAGGAATATATACAAACTAAAACATGGGTGCTCGATGATTCCTTTGCAGATGAATTGAGCACAGCATTGCAAGTAGAGATCTAGGTTAAAACTTCTTGATTGATGATTGGTATGCAAATGATGCGTGATCTTAGGGTCAAAAATTGGGGTATGACAGATGCCCCTATTTAAGTTTCTTCGATTTGGAGATACGATGATTGGAAATCTTCGTTTTGACAAAAATCGAAGAGACTTAAATATATAAAACACAATTTTTGATCCTAAGATGCAATGCAATGTTAATGAATGCATGTCATGACAACACTGGGGAGTAACTGGTGATCCACTGGGGAAAACAAATGTCTTGCTATAACTCTGCTGGGGAAACAAATGTCTTAGAAACTCCATTGGGAAAAGCAAGACTTTGTTGGAGAGACGGAACTTTGGTGGAGAAAGAAACTTCTCTGGGGAAAACACTTCACGTCAGAGAGGTTATAGCATCCTCTTTC